>NW_019396059.1:0-7978 GCF_000591075.1 Eurytemora carolleeae | reverse complement strand
AACAGTTCCACTTATATATATATATATATATATATACCTTTTGTTTTAAACAAAGTTACATTTTAAATATAGTCTGCACGGCCTTGCACAGTCTACAAAAAGAATAGGTGGTTGTAACAAAAAAGTATTACGCCTTGAAAGAAAAAAATTGCTCCTTGAAATAACTTAAATAAAGAGCTTTCCAGTTAAATTGTAAAAATTGAACACAATACCCCTGTGCACATCGTGTACATCGTTTATGTACTGAAATATAAGTAGACATAACCAACAACAGATATATGACCATAATGTTAAAGGTCTTGGAAAAGTTGAATTCCAGACTGGAATGTTTAAGCCAGATATTTGAAAACACAAAAATTACTACCTTGAAGGGAAAAGACTATTCGAGGAAGCCGGCGTAAATTGGATCAACTATGTTTACATAGTTGGACTACCTTTGTAATTAATTTTCATCAGGGGCCGAATTAAATTGGGAGTTTGCTGAACTACTTATCGCAGGCTCAATTCCGAATCACCGATTCAAATTCTCATGAGTCTTTAACTTTAAAAAAATAAGAAATAGTATAAAGAGAAAGAGGAAAAAGAGAAAGAGGAAAAAGAGAAATAAGGAAAAGAGAAAGAAAAATAAGTTTTTTGTTGAGAAACGGAAAACTATGAAACATATGAAAAAGTGAAAGAAGGAAAAGAGAAGGAAGATAGAAGAAAAATAATAAAGGAGAAAGAAGGAAAAGAGAAAGAAGGAAAAGATAAAGAAGAAAGAAGAAAAAGATGTAAAAGAGAAAGAAGTAAAAGAGAAAGAAGGAAAAGAGAAAGAAGGAAAAAAGAAAGAAGGAAAAGAGAAAATAGGAAAAGAAAAAGAAGGAAAAGAGAAAGTAGGAAAAGAGAAAGAAGGAAAAGAGAAAGAAGGTAAAGAGAAGAGAAAGAAGGAAAAGAGAAAGAAGGAAAAGAGAAAGAAGGTAAAGAGAAGAGAAAGAAGGAAAAGAGTAAAAGGAAAAGAGAAGTAATTTTAAAAACTTAAAAACAAAAGGAAAAGAGAAGTAAGGAAAAGAGAAAGAAAGATGAGTAATATCAACTGATTCTTTCTCTTATTTGTGGAGTTTAGTATAAAAGTGCTGATATATCAGTTTACTAAGTAAACTTATTATCAAGTCTATAGAAGGAAACTATAAGGCAAAGAGTGACCAACAAATGTAATATATACAATATAAACAATATATAATATATATCATTTTACATGTGACGTTTATCAAAAATAAAAAAAAAAATATTGCCATAAACGATTCCTCTGAAACTGGTAATTTCCTAAAACTTTAAACAAATCTATCTTAGATCATTCATTGTAAAATTATAACCCCCCTTTGCCCCCCCCCCCTTATTTTGCTCTTTCGCTCTCATATGTAAGAAAAAATAATTCAAGAAATGTCTTGTTTAATTTTTATGGCAGGGTACATGTCGGTTTATATTCCGATTGGTGTTTCAAAAAATTTTAAATTAGCCAATAACTTGTTTTTATTGTAAACTCCGTTTTTTAAGGCTGTCATAAAAGAAATAACTTTACTCTAAAACCTTTTTATTGGGGAGGGGAGGGGGGGGGGGGCGGGGGTATTCCTTGGGACTTTACATATATTCAGACCCCCCCTCACCCCAGGTTTTTAGAATTATTCTGTAGAAATCCTACATATACAACTCTTGAATCTACTTTGAATTCTTGGGGAAGACTAAAATAAGAGTTTTTAAAATTATTATCGATAACAAGTTTTCTCTGGTTCCTTGGTTCAAACAAATTTCAAAGCTAACCAGATAAAAGGAAAATGTTGTCATCCTATCTCTCTGATCTTTTATAAAAACATTACAGTTCAAACCTTGAAACAGTTTAAAGCCTATATTTGCTCTAAAAACTGTTTAAAAATTATATTTATACATTTCAATTTAATTAATAAAACATGAGGTTTCTTAAACAAGGATCTACCAAATTGTTAATTATCAGGCTCAGGTGGAAATTCTTCTTTCTTAATCATAAATCAGTCTTCTTTGGATGGATTATACATTTCAATGAATGTATAGGCACAGCATTAACTCAGTCATCCAACCAAACCAAACCATCCCACCCAACCAAGCTTTTCAACCTAGCCAAACCGTTCCACCCAACCAAGCTTTTCAACCTAGCCAAACCGTTCCACCCAACCAAGCTTTTCAACCTAGCCAAACCGTTCCACCCAACCAAGCTTTTCAACCTAGCCAAACCGTTCCACCCAACCAAGCTTTTCAACCTAGCCAAACCGTTCCACCCAACCAAGCTTTCAATCTAACCAAACAAACAGTCTTTATCAGCCAAGTCATACAACATAAACAAACCGTCCAACTCAACCCAGCAACTCAACTCATTCAACCTAACACCAAACAGTTCTACTCAACCAAGTCATCCAACCTAACCAAACCTTCCCACTCAAACAAGCTATTAAACCTAACCTAACAGTCCCACTCATCCAAGTCATTCAACCTAACCAAACCGTCCCACCCAAGTAAGCTATTCTACCCTTATTCTACCTAACAAAACCGTCCCACTCAACCGGGCTATCCAACTTTACGAAGCCATTACACTCAACCAAGCCATCACACTCAACCAAGCCATCCAACCCTACCAAACCATCATACCCAACCAAGCTTTTCAACCTAACCAAACCGTCCCACCCAACTAAGCCATCTAACCTAATAAAACAGTCCCACTTAATCAAGCTATCCTAAACAAGCTTTAATACTCAACCAAACCGCTATACCCTATCTAAACGTCCTACCAGACAAAGCTTACCCACCAAACCCAGACGTTCCAGCCTACCTAGACACCCTACCCGCCCAACCCAGTCGTTCCGCCCTACCTAGACACCCTACCCACCCAGTCGTTCCTACCTATCTAGACACCCTACCTACCTAGACACCCTAACTACCTAGACACCCTACCTACCTAGACACCCTAACTACCATGACACCCTTCCTACCTAGACACCCTACCTACCTAGACACCCTACCTACCTAGACAATCTATAACCTATCTAGACATCCTGACTACCTAGACACCCTACCTCCCTGGACGCCCTACCTACCAAGACGCCATACCTACCTAGACGCCCTACCCACCTAGACACCCTAACAACCTAGACACTCTACCTACCTAGACACCCTACCTGGACACTCTACCTACCTAGACACCCTACCTACCTAGACACCCTACCTACCTAGACACCCTACCAACCTAGACACTCTATCTACCTACACACCCTACCTGGACACCCTACCTGAACACCCTACCTAAAGATTACTTCTGAATTCTGTGGACACCATTAAAATCCTTTAAAATCCTTTAAAATGGCGTGAAAGTGTTTGAATATCCTAGTCTGAGGTTACAACCCTCTGGAGAGCTAAACTGTTTCTTTGCAACAATGTTTTATATCGTTTGTGTATTCATACAGGATACAATATTCATACAGGATACAGGATACAGGATACAATATTCATACAGGATACAGGATACAGGATGATACAATATTCATACAGGATACAATATTCATACAGGATACAATATTCATACAAGATACAGGATACAGGATACAATTGTCATACAGGATACAGGATACAGGATGCAATATTCATACAGACTACAGTATACAGGATACAATATTCATACAGGATACAATATTCATACAGGATACAGGATACAGGATACAATATTCATACAGGATACAGGATACAGGATGAATATTCATAAAGGATACAATATTCATGCAGGAGACAATATTCATACAGGATACAATATTGATACAGGATACGATATTCATACAGGATACAATATTCATACAGGATACAATATTCATACAGGATACAATATTCATGCAGGATACAATATTCATGCAGGATACAATATTTATGCAGGATACAATATTCATACAGGATACAGGATACAATATTCATACAGGATACAGGATACAATATTCATACAGGATACAATATTAATACAGGATACAGGATACAGGATACAATATTCATACAGGATACAGTATACAGGATACAAAATTCATACAGGATACAGGATACAAAACTCATAAAGGACGCAATATTCATGCAGGATACAATATTCATACAGGATACAATATTCATACAAGATACAATATTCATACAGGATACAATATTCATACAGGATACAATATTCATACAAACTCATAAAGGACGCAATATTCATGCAGGATACAATATTCATACAGGATACAATATTCATACAAGATACAATATTCATACAAGATACAATATTCATACAGGATACAATATTCATACAGGGTACAATAATCATACAGGATACAATATTCATACAGGATACAATATTCATACAGGATACAATATTCATTCACGATACAATATTCATACAGGATACAATATTCATAGAGTTTACTATATTTATGCAGGATACAATATTCACACAGGATACGATATTGATACAGGATACAATATTGATACAGGATACAATATTGATACAGGATACAATATTTATACAGGATACAATATTCATTCAGGATACAATATTCATAGAGTTTACTATCTTTATGCAGAATTAGGATTTCCATTATACATGTCGTCTTCCTTTCCACAGTTTTCTGTAGATGAAATTATTTTGAGACATGGCAGTCAGGAATTATATTATTTCATAATAATACACAGTAGTATTACTTTAAATACAGGATACAATATTCATACAGGATACAATATTCATACAGGATACATTCATACTACAGGATACAATATTCATACAGGATACAATATTCATACAGGATACAATATTCATACAGGATACAATATTCATACAGGATACGATATTCACACAGGATACGATATTGATACAGGATATAATATTCATACAGGATGCAATATTCATACAGGATACAATATTCACACAGGATACAATATTCATATAGGATACAATATTCATACAGGATACGATATTTATACAGGATACAATATTCATACAGGATACAATATTCATACAGGATACAATATTCATACAGGATACGATATTGATACAGTATACAATATTCATACAGAATACAATATTCATAGAGTTTACTATATTTATGCAGGATACAGGATACAATATTCATACTGGATACGATATTCAAACAGGATAAGATATTGATACAGTATACAATATTCATACAGGATACAATATTCATACAGGATACAATATTCAAACAGGGATAAGATATTGATACAGGATACAATATTCAAACAGGATAAGATATTGATACAGTATACAATATTCATACAGGATACAATATTCATACACGATACAGTATTCATAGAGTTTATTATATTTATGCAGGATACAATATTCATACAGGATACAATATGGATACAGGATATTCATTGTCTAATTTCTTTAATAAACTATTTTTTTTTGTTAAATTATAATTTGCAGTATTTAAGATTTTGATGAAATAAATATGTAAAATTATCTTCACGGTTTACTTCATCTCCGGTTCTTCGTGCCAATATTGGAGTAATATAAAGATACACATTTCAGTTTATTCCGTAGTTGAATACTAGACCTTGTGTAGTTGTATTCAGGTATTTAATAAAGGGACAACTCCCTAAATTATTGCAAAATTGTCATTTAACAATTTTCTTATTGTTTCTAATTCAAAAAAATATTCTTTAATTTTAACTATAGATATATCTTAAAAAATTTAAGATTGTTAAATTTTTCTTTTAAAATACTTTTGGGGATGGTATATATATCAGACATAAAAATATTTTTAAACAATTTTGAATGAAATTAATTTATTAGGCTTTAAAAATGGTGAATTATTTCCATGTTTAATAACAAAATTTTACAGGATCTTTTTAATTTTAAGATCACAAGATATCACGGGTTCTAAAATATTGAAAATTGTTAATATATATCCAATTCTTTATCAGGGATAACCACAGCTGTATATTGTACTGGGTGGATACAAGTCCCTAAACTAATCAGCTAACTAGCCTACCCGGAGTTCTTAGCTAAACCTTACAATGTTCTTTTCTAAAGTAAGTGACGCCAACATTTTTATATCATTTTGAATTGCACATTAGGTTTTATTCACGATTTATTGCATAATATTCTGGATAAACTCTTATTTCAATCATTTCATTTTCTTCTGGCACCATCATTATTGATAATTACTTAACACCGAAATATTGGGAATTTTATAATTAATTTTTAATTTCCCAACCATAGCATTTTTTTCACGAAAACTTTTACGGTTTGAGGTTTAAGATTTAGATTTAGAAATGGTTCAGTTTAAACCCAGGGGGGGGGGGGAGGTTATCTTCTTTCTGTCACACATAGATCCAGTCTGCAATGAAATGTTGCAGCAAGTACTATAAAGTACTTGTTTTTAAGCATGTAATTGGCAAAAAGAATTGAGTCTTTGCAACAAACTCTGATTTTCTAATCCCTATATCTTTAAATTCCAATGTCGTAGACCTTTGATATTTCAAACTATGAATTCTGTTAGATCAAATTATATAAGTTTGAAATATCAAAGATTTACGACATTGGGTTTCAAAGATATAGGAATTAGAAAATCAGAGTTTGTTGTAAAGAATCAACTACTTTGTATCAATTTTTGCGTGGGAGCCTTCAACCTTGGGATCACTCTGTGTTCCAGTCCATTAAAAACCTCTCAAATCTGTATAATGATGTTTATAAAGTAAACAAACCTTTTAACAAAATATAATATTCATCAAAATATAATAGAACATGATAAAACTTAGTCTCTCCTTGTTGCAGGATGCACAACTAACTTTTTTAATCAATTCTATCTTGACCTTGAAAACTTTATTTTTTACTTTATACAAGGCTTTCAAGATATTAGCTCTTGGGGGGAGAAATGCTCATATTAAAAAAAAGTTGAGAACATTTTTTGGAACATCGATTTGCAGACAAAATATTTTTCTTTAATTTTCTTTTTACTATTTAGAGATTTTATTAAAATAAATATTATCCTTTTTATTTTCTTGTTATGTATATATGAATTAAAGAATCAGATAATGGAACAGATTACTTGCCTCAAATCCTAATTTTTATCACTTTTTATTTTCAATCTGGGACCGAATTTTAATAATTTAAAACATGGTTGGTTCAACTTAAAATTGTAGTCAGTGTATTGAGATTTGGGCCGGCGGGCAGTTTGAACCGACGTTTGGCAGTTCAAGGACGCGGTTCAAATTCATTAAATTCGGATTCTGGTGGTTGTAAACCTTTGATATTTTAAACTTTCACATTCCAACAGAATTCATAATTTGAAAAATCAACGAGCAGCAACATAAGATTACAAAAATAGAAGGGTTTGAGGTGAGTAACCAGTATCTTAGTCTGAAATTATAATCAATAAGGAATTGAGTTTTTGCCACAAACTCAAATTTTCTTATCCTTTTATCTGTGCAACCTGAAGGTGTAAACTTTTGATATTCAAAATAAGATGGTTAGATTTATAATAACTCTTAGTTTAAATTATAAAAAGGCTATGACATTGGGTTGCAAAGTTGTAGGAATATAAAAATTTGAGTTTGCGGCAAAAACCTAGTTCGTTTGTTTAGGTTTTCCTTCTTACTTCTTCAGTTATTTTAGCAGCAAATTCATTTCCACAGGTCTGTCTACTTATTTCTTTTAAGAAACAAAATTTCAGTAATTTCTAGAAATATTTTTTCTCATTTATTTATTTCATTAGATTAAGCTTCAAAGTAGATTTATAAATATAGTGTAGAGATCACAAACTAAGAATCCACAAGAGATGGAAGGAAAAAATCCGGGAAGGATGAAAAGAGAATCCAGGAGCCAGTCTGATTAGAACCAGGAAGAAGAGAAGATCATTCAAGCTTAATTCTCAACATATTTATAGAATTTGTAATATATTTATATCCTAAGAATATCAGTAAATATATAATCTTCACA
>NW_019396058.1:447986-451310 GCF_000591075.1 Eurytemora carolleeae | reverse complement strand
CTTATATCAAATTAATAACATTCGTATCCATCCTTTTCAACATCCATCCTTAACCCGTACTATCTTTAGAAACAAGCTGTCATGGCAAGCTGTCATAGAGAGAGAGCATTAAAGAAATATTATCCGGTATTCGCGCATTCTTAGGAGTTTTATCTATCCCCCCCTCCGCCAAGTTAGGAACCATGCCTCCAAACATGATGTTGGTAACCCTGCCAAAGCAGATTATTTGATAAATGTAGAGGTCGTCCTAGAAATAACAGAATGGTGTACATGTATACCTGCCAGAGCTTGAATCTGTACTTTTTGCAAACAGATGACGGAGATGACCGTCTCCTCCTCCTCCTCCGACCGTGGCCGTCTGAAGTACGGTGAACTGAAACACTATCCCTTTCGGCGAAAACAAAATTAAATTAAATTATGTGCTAAGACACGGTAGAGAACGGAGCCATACAAAGTATGTTTTGAATACGTCCTTTATTTTGGGACGATTCGGGCTCTGGTAAAATAAAAGACGACCTATCAATTGTGTAGTGTACACTCAAAGCAAAACGTCATGAATTTTTTCTACATCTACTTTTTTGTTTATTTACAGAAAATCACCGAATTTGCAGAATTTCTGAGAAATATTCATTCATGGAATTACATTATGACATGTAATGTAATTTAAATAAAGTTGTTGGTGGGGGTAATTAAAATTCAAGTTTGCTACGTGGAATTTTATCTTCCTAGTTGACGGAAAGACGCTAAATTATTTGATACTTTACAGATTTAGTTATTTGCACCGGATTCAAGATGATGGACAATTTTGATAATAGGCCTCAGGTTAGTAATCCATACTTAACACCTTTTTTGTCCGCCAATAAATAAATTATAGTGAACAAATATTCCT
This sequence comes from Eurytemora carolleeae, assembly GCF_000591075.1. NCBI lineage: Eukaryota > Metazoa > Arthropoda > Copepoda > Calanoida > Temoridae > Eurytemora > Eurytemora carolleeae. The sequence continues at coordinate 450,421 of NW_019396058.1, read as the reverse complement.
AGTTTTTATACTTGTACGCCCACTATCAGTTTGGATTGTGTAGTTGTAATTTGAAGCGCTCGGCCCCTATCATTTTTCAGCCCGGGCACGATATAAAGACTTCATTTTTCCATAGAAATATAATTTAAGGGGCTTTAGTTGATACAATATACTTGGTAATTTCCCAGAGAACGATTTTTGGCGGGTCCGTCCTAATGAACGATTTTTGGACCCCCCCCCCTCCTATCAATTTTGTACATAACCAAATTAGTATTTATTTAGCATTAGTTAGGGTTAGGTTAGGTTAAGACGCTTTCTGGGCCGAGCGCTGCGGCTAGGACAGGCGGGGGGGGGGGGTCCAAAAATCCTTTTTGCCCCCCCCCATATCAATTTTGTATATGTATCTCATATGTAACACATGGATTAAATTAGTCATGTGGACACAGCGCCCGGCCCCCAAGCCTTCCTTAGGCGTGGTGTTTGGCCCCCTAGCCTGTCCTAGCCGCAGTTTTCGGCCCATAAATTGTCTTAACCTAACCGAACTCTAAAATAATTAAAGAATAAAGAATGATAATTCTGCTGAAAATTAGTAGTCATGTACAAAATTGATGGGCGGGGGGTCCAAAAATCGTTCTGTATGAGATATACTTCTGCGTTATTGTTTACAACATCTGATGTATTTGACTAACTTAGTCTACGAAAATGTTTGTCATGAGGCGGAGGACGATTCACGGCTTGGCGGAAAGGGGATTCAAGTTCACCAGGATGATATTTTCCAACGATTCACATTATATAGTTTTTTAGAATTAGTCAATAAACTTAAGGCTTGAAACATTGTATTATTGAGCGAAGCCAAGTTCACATATTTTTATTCGATTTCAAGATTTAATTATTAGAAGCAGATCGACTTGGTTAAAGGACTTTCCTATGTGGCCAGTTCAACTTGACGAGAAGTGAGTCAAGTAGTTCAACTACTTCTCTCATTATGCAATAAATGTGGCCCCTGTAGTATTTACTATGTTTCAACTACTTTAAAATTAGATACCGAATAAACCCAATCACAGAAATTTTTACTATCGCGTGGATTTTTGTGAAGTTCATTTTTATACACTAGACTAGTGGAAAGCTTAATCGATTAATTTCAAGCATTTTGATATCAACGTTATTTTAAAATGTACAAAAGTTAAAAATGTATATCGTATTATTGTATATGTACATAGATTTGAATAATAATAAGATTTATTACCGTTTAGGCTTATGGAGAGGTTGGTATATACTCAACAGCTGGTGCTGTTCCAATCAAAAATGACAAGGGAGAAATATCTATGCAGAAGGTTAAGGTTCAAAGGTAAACAATTAACTACTTGTAAGGGTATAATTTCGTAGAAAAATTAGTCCCTCCCCTTCTCCACTATATGAGGGATTCGTTTTCATTGAATTGGGAGTATACTTGACGTCCAATTTCTCTTCCACTCAAATTTTGAAAATCATTTTAGTCATTTTTAAATATATATATTTTTTATATACCTCACTTGTTAGAATGCAATTGGGGTGGAATGGAAAGCTAGTTAACTCTCTTTGAATGAAGCGAATTTTTTTTTCTAGTTTCTAGTTCTAACTTTCTGGAGAGAAATTTTTAACTGTCTCAGATTTATATGTCGATATACATTATTATTATTTAAGTATTATTTTGAAAGAATACCTTATTTATTTTTATTATATTTTTTTTTCTTCCAGATATATCTCCGGTAAAAGACCTGATTATGCAAGAAAATACAGTGATTCAGAATCAGAAGAGGAGGAAGAAGATTTTGTTACAAAGTAAGATAATATTTATAAACGTTGGTTTTTTATTTTAAACATCCTTTTTCTGTAGTTAGAAAATGGTAAGAAATAAATACTAGCCTGATCCCCCCTCAACCGAATTTATTCCTCTACAGACACCATGAAATGCAATATTTATAATTTAATCCATGAATCATGATGATAAACATTGAATCTGAAAACATTAGTTATTTATTTTAAGCCTAACAAATTAATTTTTCTAAGGAAGATTTTTGAAAATTAATTTCTATCGTTGTCGTTAAAAAAGATTTAAATTGTATTTTACTTTAAAGAAAACGAGATGTTGGCCGATATGATGAGAGTAGAAGTCCGTCCCCTGAAGGTGATAATCTGACCGACATGAAGGCTGTAGCTGACCCTCGGCTGAAGAGGTTGCTGGCGGCCAGGATGCGGGAGAGGGATCAGGAGAGCGAGGAGGAGGAGGAAGAAGAGGATAGGATCGCCAGGCTCAAGAGAAGAAGGAAAATTCAAGAACCTGAGGTAAGAATTGAGTCAAGAGACTCTTTTACTCCAATTATTTAGCAAAAGGATATATTACCACCAGGGGTGTATTCAGGAATTAGCACAAGGGGGGCTTACCTTTTTTCCAAGGGGGGGGGGGGCTCATCACC
>NW_019396058.1:320969-447969 GCF_000591075.1 Eurytemora carolleeae | reverse complement strand
CCCCCCCCCTGAATACGCCCCTGATTATCACCCCCCTCTTATCTGACATGCATTTCAACGTTCTACGCCTATTCACACAAAAATTGGTCCAAAATAGAAGCATCGTACTTTATGTGTCATGACGGGTTAAACTATTTTAGGATAAGAGTGAAGTTTTATTATTCCCTGCAATTAAGATTTTGATTATAAATATTTTGAAAAATCTTTATCTTATAGAATTAATTTTTGTTGAGTAAAGGCGTAACTTTTTTGTTTTAAGGTTGTAGAGGATGAGGAGGACGAGAAGAAGGTTAAGGTTGAGAAGCAGGAGGAGGAAAGTGATGAGGATGAGGATGAGTCCGACGATTCTGACTCCAGCGATGAGGATCTTGACGAAGACGCCATTGCACGTCGACGTGAGCTGATGAGACAGCGCGCGCTTTATAAAGCACAGGCTGGAGATGCTCCAGAGGAGGTGATGACGAAGGAAGAGGAGAAGTCTGGTGGAGAGAGTGATGAAGAGGAAACAAGTGAGGAGGAAACTGATTCAGAGGAGGAGGAGGGGGCCAGACTTAAACCCGTATTTGTCAGGTTAAACCAGAATTTATCTTTTTTTACCTTTTCCTAGCTTTTTATACATTTAGAATAGAAAATCATGTTTTGTTGTAGGACCTGATATGCTTATAAACCCAAGTAAACAACAATAAACGTTTTTTTATCAAAGTAGAATTAATTTATTTTTGTAATATTTAGCAATACCTTTTTTATTCAGGTCAAAGGATCGTTTGACGATCCAAGAAAGGGAGAGGGAGGAAGCTAGGGCTCGTCAGCTAGAAAAGGAGGCTCTAAGGGCTGCCGAGGAGCGTAGGAGACAAACCCTGAGAATGGTTGAGGATGAGGTTCGGAAAGCTACAATGGCGGATAGATTGACTGGGGATGAAGGTTTGGGATTAGAGGAGGTTAATACAGATGATGAGAACGATGAAATTGAATACGAAGCCTGGAAGGTTCGTGAACTGAAAAGGTTAAAGAGAGACAGAGACGAGGCTGAACAGATAGCTCGGGAGGCCGCCGAGGTTGAACGCCTCCGAAATCTCACCGAAGATGAGAGAAGAATGGAACTGAGAATGAATCCTAAACAAATCACAAATAAATCCGCAAAAGGAAAGTACAAATTCCTGCAGAAATATTATCACAGAGGAGTTTTCTATCTCGCGGATGAGGAGAACGTTCTCAAGAGAGATTTCACGGCTCCGACCCTGGAGGATAGATTCAATAAGAGCGTCCTGCCCAAGGTCATGCAGGTCAAGAACTTCGGTAGGTCAGGACGAACCAAATATACTCACCTGGTGGATCAAGATACAACAGATTTTGACGCGTCCTGGACCCAGGAGACTGCAACCAATATCAAGTTTCAACAGCAGCACGCAGCGGGTATGAGGCAGGTGTTTGACCGCCCAGGACGGAAAAAGAACTAAGAACAATCTTGGGCACTGTGTAGTATGAACTGGTCGGATGTTACGGACTAATCCGTTGTTATTTTTTCTCTTCAACTTGTCTGATCTGCTGCAGTTGTATCTTTATGATTATTGTGTACATTTATAAATAAGATTCATTTCAGAAAAGAATGGTTGTAAACATGGAGACTGGAGATGAACTAATTGACATAAAGAACTCATTCTTTACAGGAAACTACCAAGTTTGTGTTAACGAATGTCAGAAGCATAAGGTAGATAGAAAGATAGATATATATTTGACTAAATATTTTAATGAACATTCTAGGTAACATCCCTAGACTGTATATCTTAGATATCTTTTGCATTAATGGGAATATATCTCGGATATTCGTTCTAATTGTGGGACTATATCTCGGATATCCGTTCTAATTAATGGGACATTATCTCAGATATCCGTTCCAAGTAATGGGACTGTATCTCGGAAATCCGTTCTAAAATGGGATTATAACATGAAAATACGATCTAATTAATGGGAAATATATCTCAGATATTAGTTCCAAGTAATGGGATTGTTTCTCGGTTATAAGTTTTTCTCATTGGAACTTTATCTTTAATATCCGTTCTAATACATGTTACTTTATCTGGATATTCGTTCTATTGATGGAACTTTATCCCGATTAATCGTTCCTATTGATAGGACTAAAGCATAGGTATCTCACTGCTTTAATTTCGGGGTTTAGATTTTGGATATCCGTTCTAATTATTAAATTCACAAATTATAAATAATTTTACTGAGATACTTCCATCACCAAACGTGATAACTTCGGTTTAGATTTTGAAAACCAATAAAAAAATAGATTTTAAAAATGTCAGAAAAATTTGATTAATTTCTTGTTTTTTAGCTGCAAGATTCCAGCCTAGCGGTAGAGAAGGATATCTTCATGTACCGTTCATACATAGCCCTGAAGAAGTACAGGGTCGTCCTGGACGAAATCTCTTCGTCCTCTCCTGACCTGATCCAACCCTTGAAGACCCTGGCAACTTTCCTGGCTAACCCGGAGAGGAGAGAGAGTATGGTGGTAGATCTTGATAACATGGTAAAAATATTAATCTTCTCTACTCTTAGCCTCTTGTACTAAAAATATAACCAACTTAAAAGATGAGTTACAAACAACAATTTGGATATTTGTCTATTTAGATATTACAAGAATATTTTAAGTTCTGTTATAATATGATACATAACCATTTTAAGTACTGCGTTTCTAAAAAAAAAAGTCCAAAGTAATGCTTTCATGTTAATAGATTTCAAGCATTCTAGTCACATTTGTAAAAAAAATCATAATCTTTGTAGAAGATCTAATATCTACATTCGGACGGTATTCAGATTTGCCAGCGGTATTTTCAGTTTTCATGCTGATAAAGAACTATTTATGGTAAAATATTGTTGGTAGTAACGCTAGAAAGACAGAAAATCCCCCCGCGAGTCCGCGACACGTTGAAAGTTCTTTTCGTGGGGGGGGGGGGGGTAATAAAGAAAAGTATGGCGAACTGGGATAATAGATTTATCTACGCACAATAGTAAAGTATTATTTACAGTTAACACACATAAACAGTTGTTACTTTATTCTACGCAATTATAGATCTGTAAAATTAATCCAAATCATTTAACAGGCAAATTAGTTCTAACTTTAAATTAATGATCTGGAAATTAGATTTAGCACAAATCTTGATTTATAAAACTGTATTGTTTCAAATAGTATGTAGAAGAAATTCCGCGTCAGATCATTTTTCGAAATGTTTCCAGTTAAAGCCAATAAACTGTAAACGTAGTTTTACGTAGTGACCCTCCATGCAAAGATGGCAATGCCATACTCACAACGGTACCCTAACAAGCTTTGTTTGATCAATAATGTGGAAGAAATGTTTTTTTTTTCTTGGGTTGAAAGTGTTTGATTCAAAGAATTATTATATGTTATCCTGCAGTAGAAATGCGCAAGTTACTGTAGAGAATCCAGAAATGAAAATATTAATTTTCGTAAATTATAGACATTGATATTTAAATCATACTTGATCAGACAACGCTTTAAAGGGTGTCGTTGTGAATCGGGCACTGCAATCTTTGCATGGATTATTACATGGAATTACGCTTACAGTCCCTTGAGAGTTGAGACATAAACAAATCTTTTTTCATTTACAATTACATGCAGGTAGACCCATAAAATTATGTATAATAAAAGCGACCATCAAGCAATCCTATGTGTATTATATGTAGTCTGGGGATTCCACGGTGGGAATCTGCCGCATTATTTCTGAAACTAAATTAAAAAGGAAATAGTTCTACGAGTAGTAGCTTAAAATCAACTTATCCCAATGAAATGGGTCTGTCTGCACTATCACTGTTTTTCAAGTTCATTGACCTATTCAAAATCATAATTTGAGTCTTACAGTCGTCTTATTATTCCAGTCCTACTCCCGGTGCCTGGAACTCTTATGAGGATTCGAAAATTAAAGAAAATATGAATAATTGGTCTTGTGTTTTGAATTATAAGTTTATTGGTTCGAATATACAGGGTTACCCACAAAGATGGTCCACACTAGAACGAGGTAGGTTCATGATACAATATCAGAATACTAGAACGAGGTAGGTTCAGGATGCATTATCTAGATGTCTGGGAATCTAGACGTAAACAATTACGTCCTACTCCTAATGGCTGGATCTATATATATATATATTTATCTAGATGTCTGGGAATCTAGGCGCAAACAATTACGTCCTACTCCTAATGGCTGGATCTATATATATATATTTATCTAGATGTCTGGGAATCTAGACGTAAACAATTACGTCCTACTCCTAGTGGCTGGAACTATATATTTACATGCTGGTCAACCGGAGTCAGCTCTGAAGATTCTTCACTCTAGCGAGCATATTGAATGCCTAGCTTTGAAAGTTCAGGTTAGTTCAGAACTCTACAATCCCCGTTATAAATCTAAAATAATTGTTCAACCATCATGTAATGAATCTTTGCGTGATGAAAATAAATGAAATATTGGGTTCAATTATCAAAAAGAGGGAGAAAACTAGTTGCACGTTGCTATTTCTTTTTATTTAAATCCTTCATTCCACTGATTATCCGCTGGGCGCAGAGGATGTTCTTTTTTCTTGTTGAGTAACTGGTGGGAAAAGAAGTTGATAAAAACCTGACAGTTTGACTAAATAATAATATATAGGGGTTAAAAGTGCCAATTCTATGAAGAATGCAAAGCAGTCTTTTTAATGGTATTTTTCTGATTTATGAAGGCGTTGTTGTCGATGAACCGCCCCGACCTTGCGAGGAAGGAGATGAAGAACTTGGTTGAGAAGGATGAGGATGCAACAATCACCCAGCTTGCTCAGGTAATCCATTGTTTTGGATTCATCTATAAATGTTTGATTAGCTGAGTCTGTTTCTTTTAAAAAGATGTATTCCATATTTGTGATTTAAGTGAAACCTTCCACCATGCATAAACCAAATAATGACAGCTCTAATGATGGGGGCATCATTTTGTTCTCCGTTTTTGAATATTGGCTCCGCAATAATCTGAGATGTAAATTCTATTTCAAAATTTAATGTTTGTTTACTTTACTGTGAACAAAGATATTAAAGATATTACTCAGGTTCCCGATAATCCCAACACCCGGTACGCTCACATCCAGGGTTCAATAATAGAACATGCCCTAGGCGGTTTACAAACAGACGACCCCAGGCGTGATTGTACACGTATCGTGAGGGGAAGTACTGATGGGTGTTGCTTCATACGGGGATTAAAAATCCCTCAGAAGTTCTGTTTAATAATAATAATAGTTAACCAAACAATTTTTCGAAACGTTCTTTAGCATGAGTCTTTTTTAACATTTTTCTCCTTATAGACGCAACAGATAGAAGTAAGATTAGTGGCGATCTAAAGCGCTTATTTTTCGCCGTAAGCCTATAACCCCTTTCAATTTTCGCGAACACTCCCTTTTAGATGATGACTTTCATTTCCTGTACCCTAAATAGTTAAGTCTTTTTTCCAAATTACATCATTTGATTTTTAATTTGATTTTAATCTTTTTTAAATTCAGGCCTGGACCAACCTTCACCTTGGTTCAGATAAGATCCAGGAGGCCTACTATATATACAAGGATCTTCTGGATAAATACGGAAACACGTGTCTTCTTTTAAATGGCTCAGCTGCTTGCTCAATTGCAGAGGTGAGAATATATTTTCCCGGACTTTTTATCCTTAGTCCGGGTCTGTTTTTGTAAAAAAAGGGTCTATAAGAATTTCTGACTATGGGGTGGGAGTTTACTGTAGACTTTATTCAAAGTGATGCTCCATTTATTGAGTTGATGTCTGATTCCCTAACCGTTCCACATTTCTGTTTGAGAGACACGGGAGGAACTGTTCAGATTTAACTCCTTTTCAGCTAGAAAGATTTGACATTTTCTACATTATTCATCAGGCAAAAGTTTTAAGAGAGAATGAATCAGGCATATCCCTCTTTAAATGGATTAGGGTCAATTGAAATTACAAGGATAGTACCATTAAGTCGACCTTATCCTTCAACTTATGTGAATAAAAATTAACATTTGTCGGCAAAAATTTAAGTCTTTATTGCAGGGTAAGTATGTAGAGGCTGAGGCTTCCTTGAACGATGGTTTGCAGGAGGATCCCAACAATACAGATATTCTCGTCAATCTTCTTGTCAACTCACAGTTCATGGGCAAACCCCAGGAGGTAAACGATTTATACTATTGTAAATTGGAAGTCTTGTGTATATATTTGCTTCCGTACGTCGAGATGTTTGTTATTTAAAATTATTTTTTGTTTTAATTAATCAAAGTAATACATATTTTAATTAAGGTGAGTAACCGATACATGTCTCAGTTGAAGGATATGGATCCTAAACATCCCTTCCTTGTCTCCGTAGCACTGAAGGAGGCAGACTTTGACCGGATGTGCAAACAGTACGCAATCTAACTACGCAAGTAGCTTAGATTATTGCGTCAGTTTCATACATAATCTAAATAATCAGATCCAAGTTTCTTCTGATACCGAAATCTGCTTTATTTGATCCTGTATCGCTAGAAAAAGTTATCCAATGACATATTTCTATTTTATTTTTAAAAAATTTCTCAACCTTTTGAATTGTGATGCATTTGTGATGTTAGCACTTTTATTTATAAAACAGTTTTAATAAAGAGTTTAATATTTTGCCAGTATTTAGTTTTGTTTTCAGATATTTTATTATGTCCGGGCACCAGAATAGGAGTACAGGGACTAGACCTAAAACTCAAAGGAGTCAAAACCAAGGTAGGGTCAGCTTTCAGGATACAATATCAGGGTACTGGTCCACACTAGAACCAAGGCAGGGTCAGCGTCAGGATACAAAATCAGAGTGCTGATCCACACTAGAACTAAGGTAGGGTCAGCGTCAGGATACAATATAAGGAACTGGTCCACACCAGAACCAAGGTGGGGTCAAGATACACCATCAGGGTAGTGATCTACACCAGAACCAAGGTAGGGTCAAGATACACCATCAGGGTACTGATCTACACTAGAACCAAGGTAGGGTCAGGATACACCATCAGGGTACTGATCTACACTAGAACCAAGGTAGGGTCAGGATACACCATCAGGGTAGTGATCTACACTAGAACCATGGTAGGGTCAGGATGCAAAATCAGGGTACTGATATGGGATACATTATCAGGGTACTGGTCTACACTATAACCAAGGTAGGTTCAGGATACAATATCAGGGTACTAGAACGAGGTAGGTTCAGGGTACAATATCAGGGTACTAGAACGAGGAAGGTTCAGGGTACAATATCAGTTTATTGGTCCACACTAGAACGAGGTAGGTTCATGATACAATATCAGAATACTAGAACGAGGTAGGTTCAGGATGCAATATCCTCACTAGAACGAGGTAGGTTCAGGATACAATATCAGGGTACTAGAACGAGGTAGGTTCAGGATACAATATCAGTGTACTGGTCCACACTAGAACCGAGGTATGTTCAGGATACAATATCAGGGTATTGGTCTGTACCAGAACCAAGGTAGGTTTAGTTTACGATAATGGCACAGTGTTCTAATTCTAAAGTTTAAACATCCGTTCTGTTTGGTATCTGGATCGATCCAGATCACCATAATAAAATAATTCACATGGTGTCTGCAAGGTTTTCAGTTTTGCTAAAGCTGATAAGAAATCATTCTCGATTCCCCTTCTCCTGTTTTTTAACACAATTTACCAAATGGTCAAAAAAGAAAAGAAATAATGCAAAAAGTATTTTGATGCTGAATTTTTTCTTTTTTCATATTTTTTTTTGATGGAAAATTTCTCTTTTTTCACTCAGCACTTTGACATGAAATAGAAAAGGAAGATAATTGTACTTTCAGTATAAATTCTAGAATGATAAATTGATCAAATATTTAACTTTTTTGAAGACATCTGTTGTTTACTAGGAGGAGATAGAGCGGAACGGGAGGAAGAGAATGGAAATTTACGAGATATTTCAACACTATTCAGGTATCAAAACCTTAACCAATTTCGTTTTCATCTTGACCAACACTTCAGGTTTAAACTGATATTATTTATGTTTTATGATTGAAAATGAAGATTTCAAGTTATTGTTCAATCTTCATCTGTTACAAAATTCTAATTTTGTTTTAATATTTCAAATTGAAGTAACGATGACATTAGAATTTATTTGCAACCAGTTAAAAAAAATGCTTAGAAGTCGAAGGCCTATTTTTTAATAATTTAACACTTAAAGGGAGTGGCAATTTATGGTACGTGAACAATGTAGTATTGTGTAGGATTCATTTGAGACATAAAACGTTTTAATGATGTATAATTACTGAGTTTGATACGGAAACTCGACTTTCAAAATCATCCATTTGGGTGGTTACGTTTTGAGAATCGATTTTTTAAAAATTATTAAATAACGACGACAAAAAATCTAACAAAATTATACAGTAAACTAATTAGATGTTAAGGAACAGGTTGAAATAATAGAAATTAACTCTTATCATCGAAATTTAGTAATCTTACTCAGTTATTAATTTCTGTAATCTCTCATTGCTCACAAATATTTGTAGAAATCTGCGAACAAATTCGTAAAGAATAAGAAATTCAATATAATGATGAAAAATAAGTATACATCATCTAAATAAAACGTTTAATATATCTCGAATGAATTCCAAAAAATTTCTCCACAATACTACATTCTCAGTTCAATTACAATACATTGCCGGTCACTCCCTTTAAAGGGACTCTGTATGCGGAATTTGAAGTGATCCTCCATGCAAAGATGCTAAACCCAATTCACAACGGTACCCTTTTTCGTTGTCTGATCAAGTCTAAATTAGAAATCAATGTGTATTTTTTTATTGTGTTTTTTTTTTACTTTAGGGACTTAACTTATTTCTACTGAATACATTTAGAAACTAACAAAATTGGCATTTTTGCATGGAGGGTCACTTGAAATTACGCTCACAGCCTCTTTAATTTGAAGATGTCCTCGTCATTACTGCAGAAGCACTTGGCTAAACTTATGAAAAACATTTAATTAAAACGACGAAAAATGGTCAATCTACGTTTGTAGAGAATGAATCTATAATTCGGGTTTTCAGAGAACCACGACCACAAGTTTTTTTTTGTTTCTAGGTCATTCAATTATTGAGTTTATTCTTTATCTGCAGGGATTATGAGAGAAGGAAGAACAGTTTATCTGTTCTCCAAAACCAACTGCAACAGCAGGACGCAACATCAACAAATTCTGGTGGATTACAACGAATCCGTCCCCCGGATTTTTCCTTAATGCAACCGTCCGAAACACAAGGAAATGTTTATAAACAGAACGGAGTAAAGAACCTTGGACACAGGAATAGAACCAGGGGAGGAAGGAATAGAGGTTCTGATTCTCTCAGTCAAGATAATATATCAATACAGGTGAAATCTCTTCCCTAAGTCCCCGTTCCCTGTTAAAACAAAGAATCCGTCACGATTCCACTAAATCTAATGGCGAAACCTTAACTTTTTAGGAAACATTAATCTCGTCAGTTGACAATAACACATAAAAACAAAAAAGCTCATTTATAGATTTGGAAAACATTATTTGTTTCAGGAAGAATTGGAACAAAGACATGGCGTTGAGTTGGGAACGATTAACTCGGAGCAACGGAGCCACAATAAAGGGTAAATATTAAATCAAAGGCGCTTTGCGTGATTTCTGTTACAATTATATACTTACTTCATTATTACTTACGCAGATTTAAGTTGACGTTGGTTTATTTCAACGATCTTATAATAATAAAATATAAAAGTTTTCTTTAAAAAATTTTGGTCTGGGGATTTCACATTGGTGGTCTTATAAATTATTATTATTAATGTTGATGTTAATTAATTAACTCTTTCTCTGGTAGGAAGGAAGAACTTGAGTATCTCCGGAGCAGGGTTCGTGAGCTCCAGGATCTAGTCCTGAGATATGATGAAGCTGAACCTAAAAACTCCAATACATCAGATATTTCTCCAGCAAGGAGGTTTGTAATCTATTTTAGTTAGAAAATCTTAACGCCATCGTTTCTCAGAAAATAAATATTATGATAGAAAGTTTGGACATTTAAATAAAATCTTTAAATGATTGAAAATACTTACCTTCTATTCATCTTCATATTCCGTCTCCTTATTTCAGCTCACGTGATCATTCTCTCCGAGAGACCTCCTCCCGTGGGTCAGATCTAGCTCCGGGTCAGGATGTACACCAGCATGGGTTTGAGAGACTAGAGAACTTGGATTCTGAGCAGCATGAGTCTGAACCTGATCTAGTAGAGAGAAACCTTGCACTACTCACCGCTCAATATGAGAAATCCCAGGTTAGACCAAGAGGCAACTAAGCGCATTTTCGAGGGGGGGGGGGTGGAATGAGGATTCGAAAATTAAAGAAAATATGAATAATTGGTCTTGTGTTTTGAATTATAAGTTTATTGGTTCGAATATACAGGGTTACCCACAAAGAATGAGATTGTAAAGACGACCAAAAACTCTAAAAATATGTTAATTTGAAGCTTGATTTGTGGTTTCTGCATTCAATTGAGTATTTTGACGGTTTACTTAATTATTAAGCATAGAAACAAGCCAGTTTTGGCCTACAATGAACCCTGAATGCACGAAAGTGGACTAAGCAATTTCCGTACAATCGTCTCTGACGTCTCATACTTTGTGGGTAACACTTTAAGATGAAACGAGGTTTTGGAATAGTTTAAGTCTAGTTCATCTTAGAAAGAAAAGTTTGCCAAATTAGAAAAGTTTTGAAATAAAATATATTTTAAAGGGCGAGGAAATGTCGTCCTACCCCCCTGCCATGAGCATTCTTAACCACTGGAAAGGACAAGATCCAGTACGCTCGTCCTTTCAGCGGACCTCTTCCAACCACAGCAGGACGAACATCTTGTCCAGAAGGGACGAGAACGAAGGACGACGGAATGAGGATGTTCTCGAGAAAGAACTCCGAGATCGGAGGGATCAGCTGGAGGAATTGATCAAGAAGACCGCAAACAGGTACTAAAATAAAATTCAAATATTTAATTATATTTGATCACTTTTCTACAAAAATAAAATTTGATCACATTTCCACAAAAATTCAATTTGATCACTTTCCCCAAAGATCAAATTTGACTACTTTTCTCAAAAGCCACAATTGATCACTTTTCTCTAAAATCAAATTTGATCCCTGGGTTTTTAAAAATAAGTTCATTTAATTGGATCAGCTAGAAAGTGGTGGTTCACTTACTTTTCCAATTGGATTTTCCAGTTTATTAAAATATGTATCCGGTCAACTGTTTGATGAAATGTTAAGAAAAAATCTTATTTCAATAAATGAACTTGTTTTATGTTTGAAGTGGAAATGTGAACGAGACAAACCGAACCCTGAACAAGAACGATTTTCCTCGGAACTCCAGAGATTCCAGCACAGGGTTAAGGAGTAAAGAAGTAAACACTCGACCCTTCTCAGTTCATATTCCTACTCACCATCCTCATCCTCCTCATCCACCTCTTGCTTCTCATCCTCCTCATCCTCCAGTTAGAAACTCAAGGTAGAGATAGAGAATATCAGAGTTCAAAACTGTTGTGAATGCCGATATTAAACAATTATCCGTATCTGGTTCAGTCCTACGGACTATATTAATTCCTTATGAATATCTGTGAAAGAGTTACAGGTTGTGTGCTAGTGTCAGGTTGTGTTACAGTTCCATGTTGTGAAATAGTTTTATGTTGTGTAATATTTCCATGTTGTGTAATAGTTCAATGTTGTGTAATAGTTCCATGTTGTGTTACAGTTCCATGTTGTGTAATAGTACGTTGTGTAATATTTCCATGTTGTGTAATAGTTCCATATTGTGTAATAGTTCAATGTTGTGTTATAGTTCCATGTTGTGTTAAGTTCCATGTTGTGTAATAGTTTTACGTTGTGTAATAGTTCCATGTTGTGTAATTGTTCCATGTTGTGTAATAGTTCAATGTTGTGTAATAGTTCCATGCTGTGTTACAGTTTCATGTTGTGAAATAGTTCCAGGTTCTGTGATAGTTCCAGATTGTGTTATAGTTCGAGGTTGTGTGTGAGCTCCAGGTTTTGTGATAGTTTCAGGTTTTGTTATAGTTAAAGGTTGTGTGTGAGCTCCAGTATGTGTGATTGTTCCGGTTTGTGTGATATTTCCAGGTTGTGTGATAGAATTCTAAGTTGATAGAAAGTTTCAGGGTAAGTGTGAGAGTTCAAGTATAGAGAAAATATAAGAATAAAAGAATCTAATTAAACAGCAAACTTATTTTCAGTTCTAGGGATCCTAGAAGGCTGAATAATTCTCAGAGAATTCCAGATCTTGGTTATATTTCTATTCTCCAGGTGAGATTTTATTCAAATAAACAGAGAATAATATTCAATAAGTTTATTTTCCCGCACCAACAATGGTTGTATACTTGTAGTTTCTCAAACAAATTGGATGAAAACTGCTTTGGAGAAGGTTTTTTACAAATGTAAAAATATTCTTATATTATTTTTGTAGTTTTTATTATTTTACAATCTAATAGAAAAAAAACTTTATAAAGGATGAGGTTCGTAAACTTACGGATGAGTTGGATCGATTATCTCTTGCTTCAACTCAACATAGTAATCAGACTAACTCAGCAACCACTCAATATAGAGATAATAACTCAGGTAACATCTCTTAATACTTGAACATTTCTTTAAGTTTTACTGGTTTTTCACAAAAAAAGTTTCAAAATTATTTTCTTTTTTTTCGCAATTTTTTTCTCAATTTTTTTCTCAAACTCGATAAACCATTCAAAAGTTTGTAATATACTCTTGTTTTTGATTTGACATTTTCTCCCTTGGATCCAGATTCGTGGATCCGCATATTTTTGCGGATCCGGATCCTGGAAAATAAAATGTTGCGGATCCAACAAATACTAATCCGATTCCAGACTGTTTACTGTTTACTTGTTGTGAAGGTGACGGTAGTGTACTGGGTATACCATTGGAACTCCAGGTTCATCAGCTTACCCTCTCCCTCAACCAGGTTTATCAGGTTCTCTGGTCTCTACAGAGAGAGGTTGGAACACTAGCTCAAACAGTTGGAACCCTTCAAGCTAGAGCAGGGAACGTGAATTGGAGGAACTCAGATCTTACTCCTTCTGATGTTTGGAACACAGGGTAAGTGAGATTATTAAAAAAAAATTTTTTTACGTTTGAGATTTTGTAATCCTTGTTATGTAAGATATGCTTTTAGGACTGAAAACAGTGGTTGGATAGGAAACCATATTGGAGAAAGGTTCTCGGGAACCTGGAACGGTGAAGGCCCGTCCTGGAGCCAGGACGGAAACATGGAACAGTTTTCTCCGTTTCCGTCCAGGGAGTTGTGGAACAGTTTACAAAACTCACCGGGGTTCAATAATATTGGACCTCTACATGGTTAGTTTTATTTTTGTTTCTGAAACCTCTAAATATGAATATTATACTAATTAATTTTTGATTTTAGAGCCAAGGAATTTAAATCTTTTGCGTGACCGAAATCAGTCGAATTTATCAGATCCAGACTCCGGCGTTTCTTCAAACGCTTTGAACAACCAAGTTAGTCCTGGAATACGCGCAAATAATTATTACGACAACTTCCGGTCATTCTCGCGACAAAACCGGTTTAGTGCACCGCCATTGGCGTCCACTAGTCGGCCAGTTCGAGCGGCAGAATCGCTGCCAGCCAACAACACAACAGCTGGGTATAACAGGACCAGGAAGAAGTATAAGATCAATCGGGAGCAGAACAGGGATCAGAACTCCACGCGGAAGCGTCAGCAAAGTAACCAGGATAACGCAGTAGGAGCAGCATTCATCAGGTTTTCTTTATGTTTAAAGACTAATGAAGTTTAAAAAGTGGGAAATAATATTTGCTTTATTTACTTTATTTTGGTTTGGACCAACAACATGAACACCAAATCTTGTTTTTCTCTCAGGATTTTACTCGTGTTTGAGACTACAATTTTTTGTTTTTGGTTTAAGAGTGCTTAGGTTTATCCAGTGCTTAGAATCCATTTAATTTTGATAAGGATCCGGATCCTGGATCCGCTCTGAAAAAGACGGATCCGGATCCGGATCAAGGTCCTGAACAATTGTTCCAAGATTTACTGATTTTTTAACAAATGAAAAATTTTCCAACATGTTTTTCTCTCCGCTTATTTTTTTTGCTGCAACTTAGTGAATCATTCAGAAATTTTTGATCTATTATTAGTTAAAAATTTTTATTTGTGTTTTGAGAGCAACATTTTTGGTTTTGGTTGATTTTTTGTCCCTTGAATCCGCATTTTTTTGCTGATCCGGATCCAGGAAGCCCAAATGTTGCGGATCTAACGGATCCGTATCCGGATCCTAAACACTGGGTTCATCATTTAACATTTAGAAATTGTTTCATATTTCACTATATATATATCTATTATACTTTTGTGAATGATATGAACCTTTGTTTGCTAAGGAATGAAGGAGTGAATGTATACAACCCTCCTGAAGATGAAGTAAACATTGAACAAGAGCATTCAAGTATAGACAATATTGCTAAAAATATATATACACAGGTAACAGAAATATACTGTTGTAACCTAAATATTCAAGTATAGACAATATTGCTAAAAATATATATACACAGATAACAGAAATATACTGTTGTAACCTAAATATTCAAGTATAGACAATATCGCTCAAAATATATATACACAGGGGACAGAAATATACTGTTGTAACCTAAACATTCAAGTATAGACAATAACACTAAAAATATATACACAGGTAACAGAAATATAATGTTGTAAGCTAAATATTTTAGTAAAGACAATATTGCTAAAAATATTTATGCACGGGTAACAAAAATTTACGTTTAAAAACTAAAAATTTATTTACAATATTATCATTTGTGTTTTTATTTCGGTAATTTGCCGAGAAATTACATTTACAAGTAGATTTTATATTTTCTTCCTGTTACCTTTATGTTAAATATTTGTTTTAAAATTTTCATATATGACAATTTTAAAACACATTCTGTTTTTAATTTATTTAGAATATTTTTAGATATACTCAATAACATCCCGGAATATATTTAGATTCATTCAATAATATCCTGATATATATTTAGATTTACTCCATAATATCCTGGTATATATTTAGATTCACTCAATAATATCCTGATATATATTTAGATTCACTCAATAATATCCTGGTATATATTTAGATTCACTCAATCATATCCTGGTATATATTTAGATTCACTCAATTATATCCTGGTATATATTTAGATTCACTCAATAATATCCAGGAATATATTTAGATTCACTCAATAATATCCCGGAATATATTTAGATTCACTCAATAATATTCTGGTATATATTTAGATTTACTCAAAAATATCCTGGTATATATTTAGATTCACTCAATAATATCCTGGTATAAATTTAGATTCACTCAATAATATCCTGGTATATATTTAGATTCACTCAAATAATATCCTGGTATATATTTAGGTTCACTCAATAATATCCTGGTATATATTTAGATTTACTCAATAATATCCTGGTATATATTTAGATTCACTCAATAATATCCTGGTATATATTTAGATTTACTCAATAATATCCAGGAATATATTTAGATTTACTCAATAATATCCAGGAATATATTTAGATTCACTCAATAATATCCAGGAATATATTTAGATTCACTCAATAATATCCAGGAATATATTTAGATTTACTCAATAATATCCAGGAATATATTTAGATTCACTCAATAATATCCAGGAATATATTTAGATTCACTCAATAATATCCAGGAATATATTTAGATTTACTCAATAATATCCAGGAATATATTTAGATTCACTCAATAATATCCAGGAATATATTTAGATTCACTCAATAATATCCAGGAATATATTTAGATTTACTCAATAATATCCAGGAATATATTTAGATTCACTCAATAATATCCAGGAATATATTTAGATTTACTCAATAATATCCTGGTATATATTTAGATTCACTCAATAATATCCAGGAATATATTTAGATTCACTCAATAATATCCTGGTATACATTTAGATTCACTCAATAATATCCTGGTATATATTTAGATTCACTCAAAAATATCCCGGAATATATTTAGATTCACTCATTAATATCCTGGAATATATTTAGATTCACTCAATAATATCCAGGAATATATTTAGATTCACTCCATTATCTCCCGGAATGATACTGCTCCTGAATTCCTGGCGAATCTACTGGACGAACTTACTCTCATCTCTTCTCAGGAGAACCTTAATTTATCACCACTTAGGTATCTAATTTTAAAATTACAGTTATTTTTAATTTTTAAATTTTTTACGAAAAGAGAAATTGGTAATCTGGCGTAATATTACAAAATTTCTTCGTTGTTACGGTTGTTACGGTTTCTTTTAATGAAATATATTAGGTCATAAATATGATTTATATCATACTTTACTTTTTAAAATCCAGCCGGGTCAGTAAAGTTGTGAACAGGGACAATTAAGTCATTTTGAAAAAAGATTAAGTAATTGTGTCAGGATGAAAAAGTAAATAATTATGGGGCATATTATAGGAATGAGTCTCGAGTTAGTGTGCAGAGAAGAGAATATAGATCTGGAAACCTGAACCTGGATATTAGAGAAACATCTTCAGAGAGTAGTGAAGATGGAACTGAAAGACCTTTGCCTAGGTATAGATCTTATATGTTTTATACTAGCTTGTCAGCCCATTCTTGCCTGGAAACCAAGTTTTCTCTTTTCAAGTCTACATTCTTCCCACAGACATCCATCAGAGAATACTTCTTTAAATATAAAAGATAAAACAGTGTCCAATGTCCATTAAAAGAGTGTCCAATGTCCATTAAAAGAGTGTCCAATGTCCATTAAAAGAGTGTCCAATGTCCATTAAAAGAGTGTCCAATGTCCATTGAAAGAGTGTCCAATGTTCATTTATGTATATAAATTAACTACAATCTGCTTGGTTTTTGGTACAACGTTGTACAATGAATAAATTATCCATTAAGAAGAATTTGATTTCTTTAGTTTAATTGTTGTAGTTTAATTCTATTGGTCTTCCTTTTTCCTAATTATTCCATTTATATTAAGGCAAAGTCGGAGCAAGGTTGCTGCTAAAAGATTATCTTCACATGCTCCGCTCCAGGTAGGAGTCTTAGCACTTATCATTGCAACTTCTAGTGGTAACCAGAAAACTCGAGGCAAAATATCTTCTTTTATTCTTTTAAAATGAAACCAGCTTGTGAACCCAACTTTGCCTGAAACTATCCTTTTTTATACAAGCCAACTCACTTACTTAGAATTTTCAAACCATGCGCTAAAACAGGTGGTTTTGACTATTTCCCCAATCAAAGTTTGAGGCAAATCGGCTCAGAGGTTCATGACATATGATCGGATATCCAAACAAACAGACAAATAGAGATTACTACTTTGTATAATATAGATTAAATATCTCAAAGAATTGAGTATTTTCTTGAGACGGGAAATATTTTGTTTATTATTATTCTGTTTTGAAGAAAATATGAAGTTTAAAAACTGAATTATAGACTGAATTTGTTAAAAATCATTTTTATCCCGAAACATTATGTCCTGTTATTTGCTTTAGATATCGGTTGAAAAAATATTTTAGTGAATCATTATTGGCACACTAATATGCTGGCCTGGCCATGCATGTAGCTCTTTTTTGTAAAGCACAAAAGATTAAGGTGTAGTTTTATTGGTGTTTGGGAGCATAAGCAATAAACATTATTTGTAAGCTTCATATGTGCAATCAGAAGAAAACTTTATTTCCTGAAAAATCATTTAATTTTTTATATTTAGGCTGTAGAAATTGATTCTAGTGATACTGGTCTCAACAATATCTCTTCTATACAAAACCAGATTCTAACCAACCAACCAAACCACCAATCCCCGGCTTATCCAAACCGTATAACTTCTCCCAATCCAAACCATTTATCTCCAACCCAAACTAGCGAACAATCTCCCTCCCATCAGAATTTACCAACTTCATCGACATTTTCTAACGCGGAATTCCCTTCCAGGTACAATTAAAGATATTGCCTTTTTTTTTGGAGAAAACAAATAAATAAACATTTTAGAATTTGTTTCGTATTTTCGAGACAAAGTCAGAATTAAAGGGACTGAAGCCTAATTCCAAGTGATACTCCATGCAAAGATGGCATTTCCCTATTCACAATAGTACCCTTAAAAGCTTTGTTTGATTACGTACGAATTAGATAACAATGTTCATAATTTTGAAAACATTAATTACAATTGTGGTTTTCTGCAAAAGTGACTCGCGCATTTCTACGGCCGGAAAATATATAGAAAATTATTCGAATTAAACACTATTAAACTTAGAAAAAATATATTATCTTCTGCATTATTGATCAGACAAAGGTTTCAAGGGTGCCGTTGTGAATCAGACATTACCATCTTTGCATGAAAGGTCACTTGAAATTTCGCTTACAGTCCCTTTAGAAAATTAAATTTTCGTTTTTTCATCCTTAACCTTAAACATTATATTGTATTCTAGAAGGAGTAGTCATAACAGACCCAACGAGAACAATTTATTCTCACCCCTGACAAACCAATCTTCTCCAAACTATACTGACGCTGCCTCTGCCCTGAACCCGGGAGCTTCTTCTCTGAACCCTGGAGGTGCTCCTGATAGGTCCAGTTTTCTACCCCCCTTGCTCCCACTCCCATACTTTGGGTCCCATCAGTCTAGTTGGAGTAGTAACAACTCCCAGCAGAACTACGCTGTACCGAAGAACCAGCAGAAGAATCTCATGTCAAAGGAACGGGATTCAAGACGGATTCAAGGCGCCCAGGTAGAATCTTCTAGTTTCAGATTCTTACCCTAACATTTTTCCCGTTACAGATTATACAGATAAGACACGAGATGTAGTTGTTGTTGCACTTCTGAAATAAGAATACGGCGTATTTACCTATACGCGTGTTATTAGAGATGTTTAGAAGATAGTATGTTATAAATTCACAAAACTTCAGGGTTACCCATTAAAGATGAGACTTCAGAGACAACATTACGGAATTTACTCAGTCTTTCCCTGTAATTGCACACTACTTTATTTCTTATAAAGATCATCTAGTAAATAGTGTAGCTTAAAATTAATTGTTTATAACAGTTCAATTTTAATTATATATTAAAAAAACTTAAGATCGTCATTTAAGTCTCATCCGTTGTGGGTGACCTTATAACACGAGGAACCCCGCAACGGTAAACATCGACATTTGTTTAATACCAACTTGTGTTCAGGAAAGAGGACTGCCCCGGAATATGCAGAGTTCTGAGGTTCCCCCGGATCAGGACGGATTCATTAATATCCAACTCCAGCTTCCTATGTCTTATAGCAGAGAATCAAACCAGGCCGACATTGGGGAAGGCAAGTGAATTTGGATTTTCTTTATTTCAAAGCGGGCGATTTTTAACATTTTATTTTCCGACTTTAAGGTTTGATTTGAATGGGTAAAAAATGAACATAAGCATGTTTTCTGTGGTTTGATTCTGAATAATATTTAGAAAGTGATCCTCCCACCGGAGGAGCCGGGCAGGCGAGTATATCCGACCTTACGGAGGCAGAGCTGGCGGAGGCGGATCAGGACAGATCTCAAGGCGAGGATATATCTCAACCTTCTATGGAGATACCTCATCATTCTCTAGAGGTGTCACATCATTTCAGAGAACAGAATCATCCAGTACATTCAGAACAATCCCAATCCATTAGAGATCATTCCCAACCTTCGAGAGAGCAATCTCAACCTTCAAGAGAGCAATCTCAACCTTCGAGAGAGCAATCTCAACCTTCGAGAGAGCAATCTCAACCTTCGAGAGAAGCTAACCAACAGTCTCGAAACCAAAACCAAGCTTCAAGAGACTCATCATTTCCAACAAGGTGCTAATTTTAATTAAATTCAATGGTAAACTTCAAAAGTTCAGTGACCTAGAATGTCATTAAAATCTTATTTTGGCATTATTTGGAATAATTTTTGGAAATTGTTGCCATTAATTTTTTTTTTTTTATTATTATTTTTATCCATGTATTTATTTGTTTTTGACGTTGTTGTTACATGTTGCTACTTTTTTATTTTTGCCTTTTTGATTTAATCGGTAAAGTGAACCAGTTTTAAGGGTTTATATTTTTTGTTTTGCTCTCTTAATAGTGAATAATTTGTTTAAGGGATGGTGAGGTTGGTGGGATACGAATTCCATGTCAGATTGGACTAGACAGAGTTCCAATCAGATTACCATCTTCTCATGGTAAGTTTATTTTTGTTGTTAAAAATATTTTTTGATTCAGTTTCAAGTTCCATAAATCTCAAATTCCTATTTTTGACAATTCTTGTAATTCGAAATATATTGTTGAGTCCCATTTAGTTTTAACGAGATTTGAATAAAAAGTTTCAATAGATATTTTTTCTGTTTTCAGATTTGGAGGCTAGACGACAGCTAGAGGATGAGGCTGTTGCCTCTTTAGTTGAGGAGGTTCTTGCCTCATCACCGGAACTAGCCAATTCGGTGGCTGCTGATTATCTGCCGGATCTGTCTTGAGATAATTTCTCGTCGGCAGCTGATTTTTCGCCGGATCTGTCTTGAGGCATTTACTGAACGGCATCTGATTATCCGCCGGATTTTCCTTGACGCATTTACTAGCCCATTCGGCGGCAGCTGATTATCTTCTGGATCTGCCTCAAGGCAGTCGTTAGCCAATTCGGAGGCAGCTTATTATATGCCTTGGGGCATTTACTAGAGCCAATTCGGCGGCGGCTGATTATCCGCTGGATCTGCTTTGGAGCATTTACTAGCCAATTCGGCGGCAGCTGATAATCGGCTGGATCTGCCTTGAGGCAATTACCGCGCCTCTTGCTTGCTCGATTATTAATTAGTTTAAGGACGACATTTCAGAGACTACTTAAACAGTTTCTATAGTCTTATCGCTTATTTTGAAGGTTTCATGTACTAGTGCTTTTAAAAAATACTTTCTAATCGTTATAATTAATATAATTAATCAGTTTAATTTCGGCATTAAAATCACATACATTGTGTCAGCCCTGTAATAATACTCCGCCTGGTTACCCAGATCTGTAAAATCTGTACTTTCTAAAGATACCGTTCAACAATTATTTCCAAAAAAAATATTGGATTTATTTTGAAGAAGAAATTAAATATGTAATTCTTATATAATTGATTTCCTCACTACAATAAATCATTAAAATTGTTATAAATCTTGACTAATATGAAAACATGACATAGATTATTGGGAGAATATTTTAGAAACCAATTGTCTAGGGAAGATGGATGAATATATCTGATAAGGAGAAAAGAGAAGGTAGACAGGAGGGACGGATAATGAATATATCTGATAAGTCGAGCAAAGAGAAGGTAGACAGGAGGGACGCATAATGTTTATATCTGATAAGGAGGAAAGAGAAGGTAGGCAGGAAGGACGGATAATGAATATATCTGATAAGGAGAAAAGAGAAGGTAGACAGGAGGGACGGATAATGAATATATCTGATAAGGAGAAAAGAGAAGGTAGGCAGGAGGGACGCATAATGAATATATCTGATAAGGAGTAAAGAGAAGGTAGACAGGAGAGACGCATAATGAATATATCTGATAAGGAGAAAAGAGAAGGTAGGCAGGAGGGACGCATAATGAATATATCTGATAAAGAGAAAAGAGAAGGTAGGCAGGAGGGACGGATAATGAATATATCTGAAAAGGAGCAAAGAGAAGGTAGACAGGAGGAACGCTTAATTGATATATGATGCAGAGCAAAAAGAATGTATGCAGAAAGGACGCGTATTG
The DNA here is from genome assembly GCF_000591075.1 of Eurytemora carolleeae. Taxonomy (NCBI): domain Eukaryota; kingdom Metazoa; phylum Arthropoda; class Copepoda; order Calanoida; family Temoridae; genus Eurytemora; species Eurytemora carolleeae. The sequence goes on along the minus strand of NW_019396058.1, from coordinate 426,071 downwards.
AATATATCTCATAGAGAGCAGAGAGAAGGTAGGCAAGAGGGACGCACAAATAATATATCTGATAGAGTGGAAAGAAAAAACCAGACAGGAGGGACGCATAATGAATATATCTGATAAGGAGCAAAGAGAAGACGTAGGCAGGAGGGACGCATAATGAATATATCTCATAGAGAGCAAAGAAAAGATATGCAGGAGAGTCAAGAGGGCGCATAATGAATATGTCTCATAAAGAGCAAAGAGAAGGTATGCAGGTCATGCAGGAGGGACGCATAATAACGTATAACTATGGAGATTTGAGTTAAGCCCAACGGATGAGAATGACGACATATGAGGCAGGTAGACCGGGTTGGGTGAAGTGTACACAAAAATAAACTAAAAGAAAAAAAATTTCGCACATTTCGTCCTTTTTGTTTTCTGTCAAGAGTAAAATAGATTTTTTCAGACACAAATGTTGCTCAAAGCAAGCTCTAATTGAAAAGTAAAGTTTGGACGAATCTGCCGGAAATGGATCGAAGACGAGACGGACGATCTGCCGACTCAGAAAGAGGACGAGAGAAGGGAGGAATTGTTGATTCTCGTCCTAGTGTATTCTCTCGACTTGGAAACAAAATACCAGGTTAACAATTTAATTTAAATGCATTTTCTCAATCTTAAAAAATTTGTATTTGCTGCGCTGATTTAATAGTTTTTAATCTTCTTTTTAACGAAACATTTAACCTGAATTTCCCTGTCAGTTGTTAGACAACTTGAATGTTGGAGAAAGAATAATTATTTGTCCTCCCTGCCATTGATAATCAAAATTTCTAGGATTTTGTGAAGCATGAGGATAATTTAATCATCCGTACTTAACTTCTTGGTTTTAAGGATAAATTATTAGTTATATCATTTCTAGTCGAGCTAGTCTTGTGGTAAACCATTACAGTTTCATTTACAAACCATTTTTTGTTGTTGCTTAAAGTAATTTAAAGTATAGTTTATCTGACCTATTACTTAAGGTCAAGGTGGGACTGCTAGAGGATCCAGTGCTGGGGGTACAACTAGGAAATCAGGTTAAAGAACTTTATTTAAATCAAACCAATTGATAGCATAGCAAAATTTTTAAAAAGTTTATATTGGTCCAAAGCATGATAAAGTAAATGATAAGTAAATATTTATATACTAACCTTTCCTTGTGTCTAGGGGCTGGTTGGCCGGATGGCCGGCAGAGTTTGTCTCCTAAACGTAAAGAACCAGAGCTGCGGAAAGGAAAACCGGAACGTCCAAGAGGATTAAAGGGTTTAAAAGATTCTCCTCTTCTGGAAGAAAACTTCGAGGAGTGGAGTTCTAAGGATTTGGATGATGATGATCAGAGTACACTGGAGAAGAAAAGAGAACTGTTACAGAGAGAGTTGGCTAGACAGTTAGAGGAGGATAGATTTAAACTTAAGAGACTGAGATCCTCCTCATCCTCCTCATCCTCCTCATCAACCTCGGGATCCTCCTCCTCCAGTAGCTCCTCCAGTGGATCCAACAAGGGCAAGAAAAAGGACGGAAAGAAGGTTAAAAAGAAGCTGAAAAGAGACTCTAGCGTGTCGAGTCTAGATAAAACAAAGCTGAAAAAGTTGAAGTTAAAACTTGAAGCGAAAAAAATGAAGAAAAACGACAAAGTAAAAAAGAAGGTGGGTGTAAAAACGAAAAAAACAAAAGTTCTGAAAGAGAAAAAGGAGAAGAAAGACGAGAAGGATTCATCCAAGAAAGTTGAACCTAAGCCAGCTGAGGCAGCGCCCCGGATAAACTTGATAAAACCTGGAGTTCAGGAGAGAGATAAGTTCGGGTTCTATATAGCAGCTCCACAACCTCAGGTTGTAAAATCCGTAGAAAGTTCTCCGGAGCGAAGACGGAGTAGAACTCCTCAGAAAAGAAAGAAATCTCAGGATAAACCAGATCGTAAAAAGGATTTAAAAAGAGATTCTCCGAAAATTTCAGTAAGCAAGGATCGTAAAGGCCGGGATAACAGCAAATCTCCGGCGAGGAAATCCCCCGGTCGAAAAAGATCTCCCATAACCAAGAAATCTCCAAATAAGTTCAACAGAGATCGATCTCCCTTAGATCGAGGTAGATCTCCAGCTGTCAGAGATAAACGAGGTGGAAGCAGAGATCGGAGAGATCTGACAAACGATCGAGGTAGGGATCGCCAAGGAGGAAGGGACGGACACCGAAAAGATGATCGCAAAGACGAGGATTTAAGAAAAGATTTAGCACGCAGAGATGACGACAAAAAGCATGATATCGTGGACAGAAGGAAAGAAGATAGAGGATCTCATGGTTCGGACGAAAGAAACCGGAGCAACCAGAGGGGAGAGAGGGACGACAGGGGCAAGAGAGACGAAAGGCGATACGACTTTGATGATGATAGAAGAAGAAGAGATGAACGATCCAACATGGATAGGAAAAAGGACGATTTGCTCCTTGAGAAAAAGAGGGACGAGGAGAAAGGTCGGGGAAGAGAGAACGATTGGAAGGACGTAGATAAACGAGGTGGGGGTAATGGGAGAAAAAATCTAGAACGCGGGAAACTAACGGATAGAAATCTTGGAAGATTTGATCGAAGACGAGACTGGGAAGGAGAGGAGAAGAGATTAGAAAGGAAAAGAGACGACGAGGGAGATGCTAGAGATTTTGACAGTAGAAGACCAAACTGGAATCGAGGAGACAGTCCTCGACGTGGTAGAGGACGAGGGAAACGAGGACGAGCAGAGAGAAGAATTGATATAGACAGGGGAGAAGATGGATGGAAGAAAGGGAGACATGCGGCACAGGGACGTAAGCGTAACTCGAGCGGAAAGAAAGAAGATTTAAAACCCAAATCGCGACAAACCTCGCTTGATAAGTCGCTAGACATTAAATTAGAATCCCCGAAAGATAAATCTCCAGAGACAAATTCAGCCGAGGAGGAGAAAGAGAAAACTGAAGGGGAGGAGAAAATTGAAAACTCCGAGAGAAAAGAAACTAAGAAGGATGATATTGAGAAAGGTGAAAACGCTGAAGGTTTGGTCGAAGATTTCAGTGATTTTGGTGAGAGTGATGAAGAAATCTTGAACCAGGAGGATGAGAAGGGTTTGAGCAGACCAGACTCCAGCAACTCAAATAAATCTGATAAACAGTCCCGAGTTCTTGAGGATGGAAGTGATGTTTTAGAGAACCTTGAAACATTGAACAAATCTGATTGTTCTAAGAAAATGGAAATAGAGAAGGTGAGATCCATTCCATATTTGTATTCACTTTTTAAGGGAGGATTCGTTAATTTTCTAGATTACCTTATCAGAGATCTAAATATTAACATCAACAAATTTTTACGATCTTTATCTTTAAACATATTATCAAAATTCAAATCTCAAATCTCTAATCGTCACAAGAAATGCAAATTTTCTAGGCAAATGCAACGATTGCTGACGCTCTGGGCGTGGATTGGAGTTTGCTGGTGAAGGATGAGAAGTTGACGGAGAAGAAGAAAGTGGAACAGGAGGAAGGGATTGCCAGGAAGAATTGGTCTGCTCCGGAGATTATCAGGTTTGGAACCCAACCTTAATCCAATTTATAAAGTGTTTCTGATACTACCTTACAGTACTTATCTTATTATACAAAAACGTGAAAGTCACCGTAAAAAATGGAAGATTAGATTTAGAGAATGTGTAAAAATTGCGGATAATGATTTTCTCTGAGAAAAATTCAAAGTTGTAAAAATAATTTTATTCTAAAAATGTTTTTTGTCACCTCACCCCCTTGCGTTTTTAAAATATCCAGGATACACAGTATCAAAGATTACAACCGAATATATGTTTTCCAGGAGAACGGGTTTGTCTAAACGGTTCCTAGGCGAGGAAGTTTACAACAGAATCCTGGATTCTTTAAACAAGAATCTACCCGCAGATCAAAAGGTGAAAAGACAAAACTATTTTTGGTTTTCATGAATTACGGTGAATTTGAAGGCACGATTCCTAAAGAATGCATTCCAAATTTCCGTCCAGGTTCCGGTCTTAAGCTTAATAAACAAGCTGGACAGTGAATACATGGGTTCCCCCTGACCATATTAGCAGTAACTCATATTTACTTTGAAGTTCAGATTTATTTGATAAATTGGTTTTATCGTCATTTTCTCCACAGACTGTTGGTGCTTGCGCCAACTTTCTTGGAAGTAGATGTTGATTCTTGGGACAATGTGTGATCAACCAATGAGTTAACCATTAGATTGTTCTGCAAGTAAACAATTTTTTAGTTTATAAACTCCAGGTTGAGTTACTAGATCCAGTTCCTGGATTCCACAGAGCTAAGGTTGCTGCAAGGGAGGAGGAGAAAAGAATATTTGCTCCCAGCTCTCAGAACTCAAGAGCATTATCTGCTAGGTTAGACTCAGTTCCGTTTCATCTTATCAGTTGGATTTAATTGGATGGGATGGGATTGGTTGGTATTGGAGGGGAGATTATATGAGATTTGATGGGATTGGTTGGTATTGGATGGGAGATTATATAAAATTTGATGAGATTGGATGGGATTGGATGGAATCGGATGGCAGATAGGTTTGTAGATTGGATGGGATTGGATGGAATCGGATGGCAGATAGGTTTGTAGATTGGATGGGATTGGATGGAATTGATGTGATGCGAATTAATTGAATTAGACGTTTTATTGCCATTTATGGGTTATGTTGAATAGGATTGATTTGGTTTGGTTTGGATTTGATGGTTTCGGCTAAGTTTGGTTTGTTTTGGTTTGATGTGATTAGAAAGGACAAGGATATCTTATTTATTTTTAAATGGACTATTTACATTTAGAGGTGATTTGTTAATGCGGCGTCGTCTGAACGGACTCCGATATCCTGAATTCACAGTACTCCCTGAACTCCCGATACCTCGTGTACTCCCTGCACCCCCTGTAGTCTCTGTAGTAGATACAAGACCAGAGCTCAATACAACTCCTCCTGTTATGGATTCTAGTTCAAGGTAAATTTGCAAAGGTTATTTTCAAGTTTATTCTTTATGAATTTAAACTTTTTCATGTGGTTTTCAGTTTTCCTTTATCTGTCAGTCTCCTTTTTTTCTTTTTTTCTTTTATATGCCAACATTTCTAGTTTGAATATCTGACATACATCCACCCTCCCTAGGGGCTTCAAAGTTTGGGGTCGGGTCGCCCCTGCATTAAACAAATCTGAACCGATTTTAAATCTCCGTTTTCCCGTTCCGTACATTATTTTTGTTCTAGTGTTGTGTCGGATACAGTAGATAGATGAACCCTCAACATCTTCAATTTATGTACACAAGGACTGTATTGTACTGCATATGTACACAATACAGCGTATACAATGTACAGTTTATGTGCAGAACTAGTTATTACGTTCTCAGATACGGTTGTTAGATTTGGAACTTTGTTTACATAATTTGTTGATATCTAAATAATCATTCTTTAATTTAAATAAATAAGTTTAAATCTATCTCTTCGTCCAATTCTTACAGTTTATTTTAAAGTCTATTCTCGATTTCGAGTCTAAAAGTCTGCAATTTGTTTGATCTGCGGAAAAATTAGTTTCCCCTTTACAACATGTATTTTTGGCAGTTTGCCAGTCACACAGGGGGCCCGGTACTAGAGCAGTAGTTGACAACTGTAGATCCTAGGGATAACTACCTGGATATATTACAGTGTTATCTAAACAATGTACCTTATGTACAAAATACAAATCCATGTACATGGTTTACTACAAAGGATTAAGACTTTAAAGACTACTGTATGGCAGGGGCGGATACAGGATTTAAGTGGGGGGGGCAAGATTTTTTAGGAACAAAAAAATTCATAATTAGGAACAAAAAATCGCGCTGCAGGCGAAATTTTTTTTGACTTAAAAGGCTCAAAAAGAGTCAAAATTAATGACTAAAGACTAAAAAACTAGATTTTTAACTTTTCACACATCATAGTTTATTAAGACCGATATTTTTCCTGTTTAGTACTAGGGTTTCTTTCCCTTAAGCATGCTATTGAGAAGCTATTCTGAAAATAGGAACAAAAAATTCAAAATTCAGGGGGGGCTACGCCCCTCCCTGAATCTGTCATTGTGGCGAATGTCCCCCCCCCTGTATCCGCCCCTGCTGTATGGTATTTATAAATCAGTCTAATTTCTTTAATTCTTACATTGCTAAACCTGTTTACTTTTTAATTTATTGCTACATAATTTTTTAGTATTCACAACTAATTTAATGACAAAATAACAAATTTAACCTTCACATAGAGACATTCAAAAATTTTAGTTCTTTCTATTCATGTGTAATGTGTATACATTTTGTTTATTTTATCAACAAGTGTTTGTTTCAATGTATAGTTCATAATAAATATTTTACCAAGGTAGTGGTAAACCGATATTTCTAGATTTCAGTCGACAATAAGCTTTGTTTATGTAAAGATTATGTACAAGGAGAAAGAGATTTACTTTATAAACAGATTTTCTCCTTTGTACATCATCATATTTTCGTGCCAAAAACTTTTAACTGAAATTTTACTCACCTAACATTGACACCCCCTCCCCCCCCCCCCCCCCCNNNNCCCCCTCATCAACCCATATCCCCCCCTCATCCAGCTGTCTTCTGTCCTGAACGTTATCCACCCTGCTTGATTACCCATCACATCAATTAAATGTATTAAGATTTCACAGGAATTTGACAGCTATGTAAATTTGACACATGTGACGAATCCACGAACCCTCAGAGTGTCAACGTTTATTTTAATCAAATTAGTTGGAAAATAACGTTCAGCAAATAGTTGCAACTTTCTCTGTTAAAAAAATGTAGACCTAAAACTGTTTCAGAATGGACTGAGACAAAATGGCGGTAGATCCAATCAAAGTTCGAGCAATCTTTAAATTCAAAGGAACCAATAATGACGAGGTAGGGGAAACTAATTAAAGAAAATATAATAAACTTGGACTTTAAAGGGGCTTCACGCTCCATTTTTAGTCCCCTGTAATCTTGCTTTTTATGCCATCATTTTACGCAAGATAAAATTAAAAAATTGGTCAGTTTCTATTTTCTATAGTAAAATTATAATGTTAGGTACTACAACAAATTTGGCCCGATCGGAACAGCCGTTTTGTGCATTTATTGGATAAAAATAAAATAAATAGACAGACGAGCCAAACATTTATATTGATGAAACTTTTTAATAAACATGTTTTTTTCTAGTTGAAGTTTAAGAAGAGTGACATAATAACATTAACCCAGAAGCTAGAAGGTGGTTGGTGGGAGGGAACATTGGGTGAGTTAACTAAGATTTTAATAAATTAGAAATTTATATTTTTTATCTTTAATGATGTTTGTCAACAAATTTATAATGTTCGTTTAACATGCGTTGAAATATTCAAGATATAATCATATTTTAAAATAAAACTACTATTTTTTCAGTTTCCATATTATGAAAAGTGTCACGACTTTTTTCTTTTTTCCCATAAAAATTGGATTCCGCACTGTATAAACTTAAAATTAGAGAGCAAATACATCCAGAATTTTTTTTGAAAAAAATGACTCCTTTCTCTATCAAATTTTAAAGTTTTTTTAGCATAAAACTTTTATACTAAAGAAGAATCAAATAAATATTATTTAATAAATAATAAATATGTAGATGGTAAGACAGGATGGTTCCCCTGTAATTATGTTGAGGAGATTTCAGAACAGAATTTAACTCCTACAGGAGATAAAGATCTTCCTGTACCAGGTCAGTTTAAAGGAACGGTACAGGAAATAATGATCTTCCTGTACCAGGTCACTTTAAAGGAACGGTACAGGAAATAATGATCTTCCTGTACCAGGTCAGTTTAAAGGAACGGTACAGGAAATAATGATCTTCCTGTACCAGGTCAGTTTAAAGGAACAGTAGGCGTAATTTCAAGTGACCTTCCATTTATAGAGTGGCATGTCAGATTCACATCAGTACCCTTAAAATCTTTGTCTGATCACGAATGACTAAGATATCAATGTTTATAATTTTGAAATCTGAGCATTTTCAATTTTGGTTTCTCAACAAAGTATACTTGGCGCATTTATGCTACATGAAGGCCAATGGAGAAATAATTTTAATTAAATACTTTTTAAGCCAGAAAAAACACATTGTCTTCCACATCCTTGATCAGATGAAGGTCCGTTGGGAATCGGGCATGTACCTTATTTAAATGAAGGATAACTTGAAATTACATTTTGCACAGAGTAAAGATGATCAAATTATAGAATAAAATTATTCAATATGGAGACAGATTAGTGGTATTTGTAAAACATGTTTATTATCATTGTTATTGTTAATGTTAGTATTATTATCATATGTTTATTTTAAGCATAGTTTTTATGGAGCTATTTTTTTGTTTTATTTTTTGTTTCTTTGATTGTCCTTAGTTTCGATGGCGTTATTAGCGTTGGTAGTCGTAAGCTATTAAAAATATTGCTATCCACTTGCTATTGTTAGCCATTTGTCATTGCTAACCTTCACCATTTATACGTCATAAGCTCTTTTTTAGCTTTTAGACTTTCTTAGTCGTTAGCCATGCAAAACATTTATCTTTTATTAATTAGCCTAAAGCGTTATTGAAATTGCAGAGGAGGTGTTGGCAAAGAATATTGACTACCGTCAGCAAGTGATCAGAGACCTACTGGAGAAGGAACAGGAGTTTGTCTCTGATCTTCGTTCTCTACACAATCAGTTTCTTCAACCTCTCAGACATGCAGATATGTAAGTACATTCAGTCAGAGGCTGCGATCAAATAGCTTAGTCTCGATTCTATATTTTTGTTAGTATAAACTCTAACGCTAAAAGTTAGGCCTGACCTTTTCTGAAGATATCTCAAGGCTCGAGCCTTCTTTTAGCCTTAATGACATCTTAGTCTTATATATTAAGATTATGTAACAAAGGGCAAAAACTAAAAAGGGATGATAGTAGCCAAAGAAATATGTATTGTATATAGAAGAAAACTAAGTATATGAGAGATATATATTATTGCGGATATAAGGATAACTATTACATGTGTGGGAAAATAAAGATTATAAGGAGGAAATATGTATACGAAAGGAGAAGTAGTTTTTGCAAAAAAAAGAAATATTCAATATATAATATGGTCCAAGGAAAAGGCATCATATACAATAAGAATTGTACGAATAATGGACTTCAGTTGTAATTATTCAATTTTCATCAATTTTAATTTGAAAAATGGCTTATGGTTGCTTATTTGATTTAATCATAGAAAACGGGGTTAAAAATATTTCTAGTGTAAAGGTAGGGGAAAATTGAAGATGTGATACAGTAAAGTACGAGTACAGGAAATTCTTTAAACTAGACGTAATATTATGTCGGCGCGTGTGGCCATTACGGAACTGTATTAAATATATTTCAAGACATGCATCCGTGAAAATGTTCTCCAACATTGCAAAACTTTTTTTTTGCAACTACATTTGAGAAGTTGATTAATGATTTAGGGGTTGAATACATGGTCCTACAGTTTAATATGATTTTTTGTGAACTTTGCAATTAATTGTTTGCTTTCTTTTTGTTAACAAATATGTAGAAATAGGTATATTTTTGCTTTCTTTTTGTTAACACATATGTAGAAATAGGTATATTTGGTTTTCTAGTAACCATATTTCGGGGAAGTATATTTGCAAACTTAAAGGACTTGAGTCTGAGCAACAAACTCTGATTTTCTTATTCCTACATCTTTGCAACCCTATGTCCTGGACCTTAGATATTTCAAACTATGAATTCTGTTAGATCTAATAATCAAAGTTTGAAATATCAATGTTTCACGCCGTCAGGTTGCAAAGTTAAAGGGTTATGAAAATTTGAGTTTGTGGGAAAGGATTTTCTAATTTCTTTCAATGCAGTTTTGTTGCAGCAATTTCTAGTGCTTAATCAACTAATTGGATTTTTCTTCAAACTTAAAATGATATTTTGAGAAAGGTTTTGTTAAGTTCACCTCCTTATATTTTACGCGAACATTCTCTTTAAAACTAAGATACAATTATAATTAATTTTCTTCTTTTCATAAAGAAATTCGCAAACATATTTTAACATTTACTTTTTCTCTTGAGTCAACTTCCTTTTTGCAATTTTCCCATGAGCCTACTAAACTACATTATAGTGCATTGTTAAGCTCCTGGCCTAGATATATTTGTTTATTTTCAACAGTTTCTTAACATAAATACATAAATAGCATATTTTTTAGAAAGGAGATAAATTTAGAAAAATCTTAAGCTATCCGCTTGTAATTAAATTTGACAAAGAGTTATTATTTATTTAACTTGTAATTATACTTTTAGAAATTTTACATCAAAGGATTATTTCTAAGCCATGAAGAACCCAAAAATAGCCTCTTATTTTTTCAGCAAACATATGAAATTATTTGATTTAAACAGGTCTTAAAACAATGCACAGAAAGGTCTATTTTTAGAACAGACCTTACCGAGACGGGAGAAAAACATTTTTGAAAAATATTTAGAATATTTTATGAAACTGTTGTGTACTTTATCATTATTACTTACTTCATCCTGAATTTCATAATGAACGTGCTATAAAAGTAATCATCGTGCTATAATGTTAAATTAGCTGTACTTGCTATAAAGTTTTGATTGGTTCCCGGATTTTCTCCAAAAAATTTAGGATATTTCCAAAAAAAATTTATCAATTGAAATGAAAACAAAATTGAAATCAGCTTTATATTTTGACTTCTGCTTTGTTTCAAAGCTTATTTGGTCTAGAAACAGCCATAAAAATAGGCAGTACACAAACGTTTCATAAAATTACCTATAACACTATTATTTTGGCACAACGTGCTATAAAGTTTTTGGGCTTAAATTTTCTCTATATCTTGAAGGTTCTCGCTTTTTTAGATTATATTTTGTAACTCGCTAAAGCTCGGGACAAAATTAAATCTAAGAAGGCTTGAACCTCTTGTCCTAACACTTTATAACACTGTGAACCAAAATAACAGTGTTATAAATAGTTATTACGTATTACACTTCAGACGACCTGTTCTGCTAATAAACTCTATTGAATGATTTATTAGATAATTTTTATGATACATTAGCTTGGGAACCCAGCCTTGCCTGGAAACCAAACTTTCACTGCAAATATCAACCCACTTAACCAAGCTAAGAACGTGCATGGTTCTATCGAGTTTTCAAATAAAATGTGATGCAAATTAGTCAAGCTATGATCGGAAAAAAGCAAACAAGCAGATAATACTACTTCATATTTGTTGAACGATTTTGAAATTAATCTTTTTGAAACTTTCCTTTAAATAATATTGCCCTTAGTCAAAGTTCTTTTGCAGAGATTAATCGCCTTGTCACCTCGTGATAAGATCAACATGATCTATAACTACTGTACACTCACTAGATTAGTGTGACCCAAATTTGTGTAAATACCTTTTTTTCTGAATTTGAATATGTTCACAGTCTCGTGTGGTTACAGGGGATATGTAGATTGTAGAGCATCTCCCCAAAAAATTGGGCTTTATCTGATTGGAATCAACTACATGTAAAAAATGAGTGTTGCCGCTACGTGGCGATTAAAAAATTCAACTAACCTACATTTATTAGTTTAACCATGATAGTTTATTTTGACAAAAAAAATCTTATCAGTCAATAAGTACTGGTTTTAGGTACTTCTAAGCTTTAGCAATTTCAGCTCTGATTGCGGCATATTTTTTAAATCAGTTTTCTATGCACACCAACAACCAATAGCACATACAGTGGTTGCTCCTGATAATTAGATTTATTAACAAAGCCATTCGTAGCGAGGATGTAAATCAAGGTAGCTCATAGGTAAGAGGTCAAACAGGTAGATGTTCATTGCTAAGTGGTCTATCAGGTAGATAGTTGATAGCAAGGAGGTCAATCAGGTAGCAGTTCATTGCTAAGTGGTCTATCAGGTAGATAGTTGATAGCAAGGAGGTCAATCAGGTAGACAGTTCATAGCTAGGGTCAATCAGGAAGTTCATAGTTAAGTGGTCAATCAGGTTGAAAGTTAATAGCTAGCAGTTAAATCGAGTAGTAATTTATAGCTAGGGGGTTAATCAGGTAAATGTATCAGATCTGTTGGATCCGTAAGATGTTGGCTTCCTGGATCCGGATCTGCAAAAATATGCGGATCCACGGATCCGGATCCAAAGAGTAAAATATTGACCAAAAACTGCAAAAAAAAATTTACTCCTAAAACCCAAATCTGAACTTTTGAAAAAAAAGAGAGATTATAAAAATTTCCTCTTTTCTGAATGGTTCATCAAGTTTTAGAATAAAAATAAGCGAAAAAAATAAATCAAAAAATTTGTAATTTATTTTTTGTTAAAACAATTCAGTAAATCTTAAAGAAATGACTTGGATCCGGATCCGTTTTTTTCCAGTGCGGATCCAGGATCCGGATCCTCATCAAAATTAAATGGATCCTAAGCACTGCTAATTAGGTAATAATCAAAGGCCAAGGCATTGCGAAACTGAAACTTCGACCCAGTAGTCAAAATTGATGCAACTTCTTATAGCAGTCGGAATCTTTTTGGACACTGTACACAAATCTGCTCTACAGTTTACAATAAACTGCTTTTCTTAAATTCTTATTTTGCAGGTAGATTTACATTTATTGTACAATTTAAAAAAGTGAATTTTATAAATTGGGAATAGCAATACATATATTTGTAAAGCCATGAATAAGAATTTGTCCAGGGTAATAGGCTTAACAATTGCCACAAGTTTTCAGGGGGGGGGGGCCAAAGTCGCCCCTGATTGGGTATGTTGGAATTTATACTTCCCTGTCTAGAAAGTACACCCAAAAGGTGCTAAAATATATCTGATTTATTGTAAAATAATTGAAGGAAAATGTTTCGAAAAAACATCCGAATGCAGTTCTCAAGGTGGAATGTAAATATTCACTAAATTAAAGTGAAATATGATATATATTCCCCGCCACCATCAAACATATTTATCTATCTTAAAACTTGCACTTTTCACAGCAGTTCATCCTTTAAAAACATTTTTTGAAAGTTATATGTACAGACATTGGGTATTCTTAATTCTAATATTAGAATAGTAATTTAAAGCTAGAAAATTAGCTGAAAATAATTGTCTTTCAATGTACCCTTCAAAAATTGCTTCTGTGATTTTCTAAACTCCTGAAGAGTAGATTTTCCTTGAAAAATGTTTTGTAAATTCAATATTTGACCCCATATTAAAAATATTTTAAAATAAAGGTAAAAAATAAATCTCGTTTATCATTCATTTTTTTAACTCAGTTTCTTGTATCTTAATGATAAGTGATATTTGGTTGCTAATTATGATAAATGAGTCCGATATGTTCTACACCTGTGAGCATGTTTTTATTAAATTTACTGAATGCAATTTTGTACTTTTCCAAACTCAGCATTTCTTAAAATAGTTTTTAAGCTGGACCCTCAAAACTTTTTAATATTTAAAAAAAAGAATAAATTAAATTTCCAATTTGTTTGCAGGGTATACGTTCGAAACTTGGAAAAAAATGCTTTTTTTTTGTCTACAAAGAAAAACTTTCTTGAGTATTTTTGACAATATTAGACTCTTCAAGAAGCTTAGATTTCTATAAATGATGGCTTATTAGTACTAAGTATTACCAGCTGAAATGCCCGGCGCTGCCGGCCTGTGAAAGTTTGGAACACTTGAAAAACAAATTTCGAAATTTGAAAAAAATAGAATTTTGAAAAAAATATTTACCCTATAGTTATCCCCCGTTATATCAATCAATTTTGCTCAACCGTTTACCTGCTATAGATAACATATAAATATATATAAGCAAAGTTAACCACAAGTTCTTAGTTTTCCTTGTTTGTATTTTAAGGTTGATGACTGTATTAAGAACATTGATAGATTGATTGAGACAGGAAGAGATAAGAAAAGAAATTTTAACTTTTTCTCTCACAAAATAAACGTTTTCTTTCCAATATTTTTCAATGTTATGGAATGAATGTTTTCTCGTTGATTAGTATACTTAAGTTCTAAAAGAGTAAAATGAAGTAATATAATTTTCAGGATAGATAAATATTTAAATCTGAGGCCGAATTTAAAGAATTTGAGCCGCGGCTTAAATTTAAGACGCGGCTCAAAGTGGTTAGTTCCACTTAAAATTGTATTTAATGTTTCAAGAATTAAGCCGGCGCTCAATTGAAACCGGTTTTAGGCGGATTTGAGACGCGGCTTAAATTCATTCATGTGATTCAATGGTCTCACGCTCTCAAGCAAAAATCGTTGTGAATTTTATCAATTACTTTAAAAAATTTAAAGCTAATAAAAAATTTCTTTACAGCGCTAAAATGTACATGAAAAGGGCTACAGAAAAGCATAAGTGAGTTAGAGCGGTAAAATCTAAGCTTAGGGTGTTGCGACACTTCAAAGTCAACCCTGACTTAAAATTGATGAGACTGTTTTAAGCAGGCTGAATCTATGTGCGGACTCAGGGTAATTTCTTTCTTTGGTTTTCAGGAAATAGAAAATTCGGTTGAACTTAATATAATGAGCTTATGACATAATTAGCAAAAATAACAATAACAAAAATATTTCACGTAACATTTTGCGGAGATTATAATTTTATTTTTCGTTAACATATTTGAGAACTTAAAGGGACAGTGGTCGTAATTTCAATAGACCCTCTATTTTCACAACTGTACCCTATTAGATCTATTTGCTGAAGAACAATGAGGAAGGTGTCATCGTTTTCATAACTGGAAAACTGTTGAAATCTCACAATTACATTTTTTCTCCCGTTGCACAAATCTGCATGTCACTTTTACAGAGAACCTCAATTAAAAAAAATAATTTGAATGAAAAAAAGTGGGTTAACTCTATCCATCTTGAGCTATGTTAGCAATTTTAGAATAAGTAGCATTCCGCAAAAATGTTAAAATTATAAGATTTAAATAATTGGTAACAATTTTTGCTGAACTTTTGCAAATATAAAATCCATAAGAGAGAGTAATGTTGTGTGAAAATGAAAACTATTTTGTAGATTGTGAAATACTTGAATACTGAGATACTAGGATAGTTTTCTATAATTTGTCTGAATATTTCAATTACCTGACACAAAGGAATGCAGGCAATGCATTTACAGAATACCCGTGGGTAATAAGCAAAGCATATGCATAATTAGGAAGTACAGTTCAAATAAGTTACATATAGGACGTAAAAACTTTATTTTTGAAACCTTACAACTTATCAAACACATCAAAAATTTTCAAAATGTGGTCTGTCTTGTTGTGTATATTCTAAGATTACATGTAAAGAACATTGTCATGCAAGAACTTTGTAATTAAATACACCCGAAAATACCTTAGTTCCTATTTTTCCTAGTCTTATTTTATCAATACAATAAATTTAGAGCACATTTTGGAAATCCTTAATGGAAGTCAACTTTTGTATTTTTATTCTCGAAAATCAAGTTTTCATAAATCAAATTTTATTTGTTCAAATACAATCCTGAGTTTTAATTTTTCTTATATTACGTTAACTTTTCTATTTTATATCAATGATGACACATCTTTACATTAATTTAGAGATGTTGGAATTCTTATTAGATTTGATCTTTCCATGTTTTCCAGTCTACACAGCTCTACTAAACCAAACTCTTCACGTCCCTACAAATTAGAAAATGTTATTTTTTTAAAGAAACTGCGTTTACTCCTAGGGTCTGTTTGATTCCTTTATAGAATGTGTTATGCCACAAACTCAGACTTTCAGCTTGTATTACATAAAATATTAGAAATGAAAAAGTATTCATATTTAAGCCCTGCGATTAATGATACTCCATTATGAGTTCTAAAGATGATAAAAGAAAAAAATATTAAGATATCCCCCCCCCCCCATTTTAAATATGTTGCAATCATTTTAGAAAAATCTCATTATTTTTAATATTTCTAACAGAGAAGAGTCTAAAAAGAATGTCTGTGTCTGTATTCTGTATACCTGATAATTAGGATAATCTAGGAGCAGAAAGTTTGGTGCAAACCTAAATTCATCATTCTCCTCCAAACTATTGGAGAATTGACTAAAAGAAAACGAATTATTAAAAACCAGTTTATTCCATTATGCTAAAATTAACTTACTTTTTGCAAACCTCTATTGCGCTTGCTGACCTTGCATTGCACACTTTTGCCATTTGCCAAAGACAATCAACTCCTTTCTAAAAAAGAATATTATTGGTTTATATTTGAGAAAAAAGCTTTTTGCCGAGGCGTAATTAATTTCAAGTGAAGGGATTGTAATCGTAATTTCACGTGACCCTCCATGCATAGATGCCAATGCCAGGTACCTTTAAAGTGTGAATCAGAACTCCATGTTTTTTGTTTTTGAAAAGCTATTTATTTTCATTTGGGGGTTTTCTGGAATGTGCCTTGCGCAATTTTTGCTTATGAGAAAGTCTGGAGAAATTATCAGAAAAAAACACTTCTAGTTAGGTAAAAACATTATCTTCCCCATTTTAGATCATATTAAGGTTTGCAGGCCACTTACCCCTGACCCTTCAGTAAAAGTAAATTAAACTTAAAGTCTGACTTCATCAACCGTGTTGCACAGGCTATACCTATTGAGTGTCTGCTTTATTTACCCAATGTCCGGGCGAAAATGTTTCAACTGGGACCGGAAAGGTTGACCCAGCCCGGAAATTCAAATGTACTACAGCTGCCCGTGAGGGTACCCTTATAAATCGGACATTGCCATCTTTGCATGAAGAGGCACTTGAAACTATGCTTACAGTCCCTCTAACATTTTCTCAAAAATTATCTTGAACGCGCGTAAAGCCTATTTTTATGTCCTCATGGCAATTCAAAGTTTTGAGTGAAAATGTAACACCTGAAAAATGAATAAGCAACGATCAAAAACGAGGAAGAACAGGAATGAGAAAATATTTCAATACTAGACTCAGCGTGTGAATTATACCTTGAAAAACCTGCTGAATAAGGAGAGCTTGATTAGGTCAGCGTCTATTCTACTACAGGTCTCATTACTAGCGGGTAGGATAAACTCACAGGTCTTTCCAACTTGTCTAAAATTAGTTTCAATCATTGATAAATACTATCATTGAGCAACTTTCCCAAATTTATTCCTTTGAAAAGTTGAAAACAGCTTTTTGAAAATTATAATTTTTACTTAACCCCCTGGGTTTCTCGCTTAGTTCCCTTGCTTTGTAAGCTTTGGTTTTATAAAACCTTAACTTCTCTGTTAAAGAGTCTGTAAACTTCAAGGTGAGAAGGGTTGCCTTCTCTTCAAGGTAAGAAGGGTTGCTTTCTCTTCAAGGTGAGAAGGGTTGCCTTCTCTTCAAGGTAAGAAGGGTTACCTTCTCTTCAAGGTAAGAAGGGTTGCATTCTCTTCAAGGTAAGAAGGGTTGCCTTCTCTTCAAGGTAAGAAGGGTTGCTTTCTCTTCAAGGTAAGAAGGGTTGCCTTCTCTTCAAGGTAAGAAGGGTTGCCTTCTCTCCAAGGTAAGAAGGGTTGCCTTCTTTTCAAGGTGAGAAGGGTTGACTTCTCTTTAAAAAATTATTATTTTCCATAGTTGATATCTTATATAAGGTGTAAAGTGTCCCATTATGAAGTGGAAGGAAAGTTGCTCTAAATCACGTCTGCACTCCCTTTAAGATAAATGAATTTTTATGCGTATTACCCGGCAGTATAAGAGGATATTATTGAAGCTGATCCATCAGCTTTCTCTTTATATTCATCAGGTCTTAGCTTGAAGTCTTCAACTATTCCCTAAACAGTCCAGAGATTAAAAGAATGCATGGTTGGTTCCACTTGAAATTGTATTCAGTGTTTCGAGGTTTGAGCCGGATCTCGATTGGAACCGGTTTTTGGAGGTTCAGTGACGCGGTTTAAATTCTTTAAATATGGCCTGTAATAAATAAAGTTATTTATGTATTTAAAGGGACTGTTCAAAAAAATAATTAGTGGTATATAATGAGTTATGAAGCTGTTATATGTTCATTTCTATCTGATGTTTATGAGAAGAGAATTTTGAAATAAAACCTAAAAACATGGAAAAAAAAACTCCTGCACAGTATTTCAAACCCAATTAAAAATGAGAGAATTGTCCCTTAATACTCAATCACCTTCTCCCCTGCAATACTATTGTGTCTCACAAATGTAAATATTCGAGCATTTTTCTCCACAGCAGAACCCAGGGTTGGCCATTCTCCTGTCTCCTTGTAATCTTTATTCAGACTGAAATATTTAAGGAATGAATTTGGGGAAAAATAAAATTTTTGATGGCAACTGCCAAGTTTTTCCCTTTTTAAACTTTATGTTTCCTAAAAACTAGCAATCAGGCAAAATAAAATCACTTGCAAATTTCTGATGTATTTTGGGAACAACAGATTTCAAGAAATATTATACATATTCCCCTGTTTTAAAAGATAAAAATCTACATTAAAAAAAATATTTCTATATTAATGAATACCTGACACCAGTTTCATTCCTAAATGTGCTTTTCAGCGCATCAACTGATCAACAAAAATATATCAGTATCAGTTAATATTTGATCTTAAACCTATGCCTCCGAAAATAAGCTGCAATGTATTGCATTCCAAACTCATTTCTTAAGAAAACTAAGGCTTACAAGATATGAAAATTTTAAGTTTGATTTTTTTTATCAGAAAAAAGTTAGGACAGTGCAAAACGAACATGGCCTAAATTAAGAATTATGGTTTAATACAAAAGATAATTTTTCAGCAACATTTTTTATATTTGATTATTTCTGTTTCCTAGTGCAGGAACTGTTTGCTCTTTGAATGCAATGCCTCCAAAATAAAGAACAATGACTTCACTAGTATGTTCATCCAGCCATTTCTTTACCTCAAGCAATAAATCATCAACCTGGGAATAATGAGACAAGTTAAAGGGACTGTAGCGTAATTTCAGGAGACCCTCTATGCAATGATGGCAATGCACGATTCACAACGGTACCCTTGAAACCAGTATCTGACCAATAATGTCGTTTATCTATATTGAAAGTTTCATTTTAAGTTTGTTATGCATATTGTAGGCAAAATTGGTTTTGTGCGCCCTTGGTAAAGTAAATTTCCCTTAACGTTACTGTAAAGTAGTTTTAAAGGTGTGTTCGCGAAAAATGAAAGGGGGTATAGGCTTAATGCGATAAAAAAGCGCGCTTTTGATCGCTACTAATCTTACTTCTATCTGTTGGGTCTATAAGGAGAAAATTGTTAAAGACGTCTCATACCGAATAATTTAGCGTCCATACAAATTGAGATAATTGCAACATAAAATATCAATTTTATTCCAAACAAATCATTCAGATATTACAACCTATAGTCATTGATTATTTTTCGCCACATTTGTATATAATTTATATTTTATAATATTTCTGATTTTGTTTTTGAAAATAATACTTCGCGGGCGCTGGATTTTCGAACATTCCTGGAAAATATGAAAATGTCGTCTTCATTATCAAAAATCCTCGAAACAGGAATAAATGTTTTCAAAAGTAACTATCAGATCATAAAAAAAAAAATTACTATGAAATATCAACTATATACAAATGTGGCGAAAGATAATCGATGACTATTGTTTGTAATATCTGAATGATTTGTTTGGAATTAAATTTATTTGTTTACGATCCGAGTTGAATGTTGCATCATTCTGAAATTGTATGGACACTACGTTCTTCGGTATTAGTCGTTTTTATAAATTTTCTCCTTATAGACGCAAAAGATAGGAGTAAGATTAGTAGCATTAAAAAGCGCTTATTTATCGCATTAAGCCTATACCCCCTTTCATTTTTCGCGAACACTCCCTTTAAAAAATTGTTTAGAGTGGAAAATATAGAATAAAATACAGAATATTGTACAACTTTGTATTAGTATCTATATATATATACTTTGCTTGTCTTTCTATTTGTTACCCATAAACGTAAAAACGGCTAAAACGACCGTGGCCAAATTTTGTGTTGGACCTCGCATGACCCCAGGAAAGGTTTGTGGATGCTCAGAATTATAAAAATTTCTATCCAAAAGCTTTTGATTTTTTGTAAAATTTTAAAAATGTGAGAAAAAATATTTGAAAATCCATGAACTTTTTTGTTATTGTTTTTCCTGTACAAAGAGATGATGCTTACAGATAGAGCCACAATTACAAGTTAAAAAAGAGGATGAGTGCGATGTGCCCTAAGCTTAGTTTTAACAAAATTGTAAAAATATTTATTAACCTGACCAAAACATTGATAAACTCCTATTTCTGGAACTGCGCCGTGTCCAGTTTCTAATCCATTGCATCCTGCTAATCCATTACTGCAAATGTTTTTATTATCATTTAATAAAAAAACATTTATTTAATTAATTTTAATTTAATTAAACCTATTTATGATGTCAAGATCGAAGAATCTGATCCCAAAGTCTAGTTGTTGGCTGATGGTGAGATCTTGGTTCTTGGATGAGCATTGGAAAACCCCTTTCTTCTGCCCAGTTCCTGAGTTATGAGTTCCAGGAAACAGAAACTGATCAAATCTTAGATCACAGAACTCTTGAGATCCATTACACCAAGCTGATTCATCTTGATCTCCTCTCTTCTTAAAGTTAAAAATTCAAATAAATTTTTTTTTGCCAATTGGCAAGTCCCTCAGTTTTCAAATTTCAGGCGTTGACAGTGGGTTTAGAGGCTAGTTGGGTTCAAATATCAAACATGTACATTATGGTAACAAGCTAGTTGGGTTCAAATATCAAACATGTACATTATGGTAACAAGCTAGTTGGGTTCAAATATCAAACATGTACATTATGGTAACAAGCTAGTTGGGTTCAAATAACAGGCATGGACATTATGGTAAGAAGCTAGTTGGGTTCAAAGAACAAACATGTACATTATGGTAGCAAGCTAGTTGGGTTCAAATATCAAGCATGTAAATTGTTTAGTGTACAGTATGGTAACAGGCTAAAAATTGGGTTTTAATGGCTTCAGCTGTTTTTGTTACATTGCAAAGGTGTATCGTTACTGTTAGATGAATTAATTGGACCAATGTGATTTTTTATGTTTTCTAAAAAAAATAATTTCGAAAAACATCCATCACCTGGAACTGACATAAAGTTGAATGTGTTGATGTATAGTCTAATCTAGTCTCAATATTACAAATGAATGCTCCGGCAGAATGCCAACTATAGATCCTGATGAAGTCTAGTCTACCAGAGTTACTGCCTCTATGGTTTAACTGCAGCTTGACTTCCATGTTAGGATTGATCTTGAATGTGTTACAAGCTCCTATCTGGGTTCCTACAAACCAATCTGTTTGTCCAACCTCCCAGTTGTTGTCCTCAGTATTTAACATCCCAGTCCTAAATGCATATCTTTAAAGGGACTGTTGACTTAATTTCAAGTGATCCTACATCTAAAGATTCAAATTACCGATTTACAACAATACACCTCAAACCTTTTCCTCTGGCAAGAAAGACTAAATATTCCTCATTATTCATCCAAAAAATGGCTATAAAGTAACTTTGTAAAGTTTACTGTCACTTGAAAATATTTAGATTATCATCAAATCAGTGTGGAAAGTTTTCTTTTAATTGAAATTTTCCGTGTAAAAACATTGATTTTTTGATGATGCATAATATTTTATAAATGGTCAGCTGTGGCAAAGTGGTTTTATTAAATATATTTTTTAAGTTGAACTCGGTCATTTATCACATTTAAGGATCAAACGTAATCAGCTTGGGTTTTTTATCTGTAAAAATATCATGCACGCAATATACAAACTCTTAATAAACAAGTTCATAGTCTAGATACCTGCAACACCTGTCATTATTACAGATTGTAATAGAGTACTCCCCTCCGGACCCGAACCCAAGGAAGCTCAAGATATTGTTCTGTTTATCCATTCCTTAATGTTGAATCATTCATGGATATTTTTTAAAAGTGTTTTATAATTTTTATTAAATAAATTGGTACGAGGCATAGGTAATAATTTCAAATGTTCATTTTTTTTCTCCTTTCTCCCTCTGCACGTCTGCAGGTTTTTTTTTCTTGCATCCCTTTGCCCGTCCATTTCGGTGCTGGTTTGAATGCATGTGTACGAGTCGCTGTCTTTGCGCCATTTTAAGACAGTGCACGATCACCCTTTCATTGTATAGAAATCCCCTCACCGTTTTTTTGTTTGTTTTGTTTGATTGTAAATGCAGCCTCAGCTCCACATTCTGTCTTCTTGCATGTGCTAGGTCTTCACTTCTAGCATTTAAAGATATTTAGTTTCTATATGCAGCGAGGGAGCAATAGGTTCCCTGCTATGAACCGCACATTTTTAATTTCTATATAAAGAGGGTTATTCAACAAAAAATAATCAAGTGACCCGCTCAGAGGTAATTTTGTTGTAGGATCCTGCAGAGAAATGTCCTCGAGTCTCATTTCGCTGCTTGTGAGAAGGTTAGATGGTAGGTAGATAAGGGTTTGTAGGAGTGGCGTATCTGGAATGTTTTGTTAAAAAACACTTCATAACTCCACATGTTAAACTGTTTCCCAGTCCAGCGGAATTCCGTAAGTAGTATCGCATTTAGTGTGCACCGCTGCATGCAGAATGCGGAGTTATCCCTTTTTATCAGTCGTGGAGCAGAACCCTTCCAGAAAGTGCTTCGATCACTAAGTGGAGTGGATATGAAATCGGATTAGTTCTTAGACATATTAGCTCTTTGTTATTCATATTTCTTGACTTAGTACCCCGGCCGTGGGTACTGC
Source organism: Eurytemora carolleeae (assembly GCF_000591075.1). Lineage (NCBI taxonomy): Eukaryota > Metazoa > Arthropoda > Copepoda > Calanoida > Temoridae > Eurytemora > Eurytemora carolleeae. The sequence continues at coordinate 403,335 of NW_019396058.1, read as the reverse complement.
AGTTTAGAAAGGAGGCTAGCGTTTTGAGCACGAGGTTCAGGGCCGCTTGGCCTTCCCTCCCTTCTATGTGTAGACACCTTTCTCAGCGTCCATTGCAAATACTGCAGAGAGCTTTCTGAGCAGAGCTCTCTCCTCTTAGGCTGTAGGAATGCAACTGTTATTCATGGATATGATTATTATATGTTATATGTAAAATCAAAACTGTGAGTAGTCGTTCTTTTTTAATAAAAACCCCATACCATTTTAGAAACAATTCAAGGTTTTTCAGTTTCGCACATATGTAATTCGAATCTTGGACACGTTTTGGAAAATAAACCAACTTTTGAACTTTCATTTCCCTGAAGTATTTCATTCAAAAAGATGCATGCCTGATTCAAAAACAATACTCTGTTGGTTATATTTATAGAGAAACCACAATGGAAATAATCTAATAAAGAAATTATATTGTCTCCCTCTTAGATTAGAAAAAAAAGGTTTTTTGAAAATTTTTGGAGGAAATATTAACAAGAAAACTATCTTCCACTATACAGTTGACGTATACCTGAACCCGGGATATTAGAAGTTTTCATTTCCAGTTTCCTGTAAAAAAAATTGAAATGTTTAATCGCTCGTAGTTTGTTCAATTTTATTTTGAATTCTATTCCTATAAAAATGTTAATTACTTTGCAGGAATGAACATTTATAGGCTAAGGAATGCAGTCGAGTAGAGGAATGGCTTACTTGTTTTAAAAACCTTGATTAAAATATTTAACAAATGTAATAAAACTAAATCTGAATTTACTAGTTTCCAATACATCCCATCCTCCTGAATAATGTTTTTGTTGTCTCCCTTGAATCCCACACATTAACAAATTTTTGCGCTTCGTGCAATTTTTACTCTGACCGTGTTAAAAGGGCTTGTCTGAAAGTATAATTAGTAAAGATCATTTAATGATTTAACCTGATTACAAAAACTGAAGCGGGTTCACTAGCGATCCATCCAACAAGAGGAAATAATACACACAGTCTTGAAAACATTTTAGTTCTTGAAAAGGGATATCTTTTTCTTCGTTTACTTTTCCTGAAACAAAGGGGGGGGGGGGCGAACCTGAATTTAATTGTATTGTATTGATTAAAAAATAGAAAGTGCAGTATGCAGTATGCACTATTCAGTCTATGCATTGTATGTAATTGAAGGCGTAGTAGATAAACACTAAAACTTTATTTAGCGTTATTCACAATTCTTCATTTTATAAACTAAGTAACTCAAACGGGTGGCTAAAGAAAGAAAATTTAAATAAATACAATTCAAATAAAGATTGAGCTTAAGATATTTGATATAAATTTGCTTGTAAGGATACAATAATCTGAGCTGGGAACTATTGTATTTTGGATATCGAGATCAATGCTTAATCTCAATCTTTGTTAATCTACTGATTAATTTGATCTTTATCCGATATCCCGCATTGTAATCGTACCCAGGAGCTTTTAGCAGGGTAGGAATAACTAAAATAAAGCTATGGAAAAATAGTTGTTTTAAATCCTCAAAAAAAAAATCCCACATTGGATATCGAGATCAATCGATCGGGATTATGAATATCCAACACTGAAGTTCCCAGCTCTGTTATGAGTTGTATTGAAAGATCCTGGAATAGTGTACGGTTCAACTAGATTTTGGTGTCTAGATAAATAAATAAAACAGTATGTATTGTCCACCGTATGCCTGATATGATAACATAAACCAAACTAGTCATGCTACAGTAGATTTGTAAATCAGATCTTATCTCACAACAAGGGATAGATACTATTCTACAAAACTTGAAATTTCAAGAAATATATATGTTGATTTTTTTATCCGGCCCTAACTCGCATTATGTTTTCTTATTTTGATGAAGTAATGAACTGAAGATTCGCCACAACCTTTAATTTGCTAGACCCTATATCTTTACAATCAGATGGTTTAAATCTTTGATATTTTAAACTTAGAGTATTGAATTCATAATCTAAAATCTCAAAGGTATAAGACATGAGGTTGCAAAGATAAAGGGATTAGTAATTATAATTTAAGTGAGTGTTCAGTTCCGTTGTTAATCAATCATTTTTTAGACTGATAGATTCTGAGTATAATCAGCTGGTTGGGAATATAGAGGAGCTGATAGAAGCTCATCAGCGGCTGAATTCAAGTTTAGAGGATGTAAGAAGGTGTCAGCCTAGGCAGCAGAGGCTAGGACAAGTCTTCCTTCAGCATGGTAGCAATATCAGGTATTGTGTCACAGTCTCAGCAATATCTTAAGAATCTTTTCAACCATGTTTTGCTCAAAGTGTCATATTTAACAAATAAACTATGTTTTTTTTTCTGCGCAATTTATCCCCGCTGTTACTTCAAAAGATTAGGGTGAACTAAACAGCAGCTTATTACGAACCTTTGATTAGGTTTAGGATGATTGTGGGGTGTAGTAATCTCATATTGACCGCTTACTCAGGGATTGAGGGAGGGCGGGAGGGGGGGGATGAAGCGCAATAATAATGATTTAATTAGAGTTCTTATATGAACAGCTGCCTCGCTGATCTTCCTACTACCGGTTCAAATTTGAACCACCGATGTAAAGCTAAAAATTAAGGAAGAATTTGAATCGGTGGTTGAAATTTGAACCGTCGGTATGCAGTTGAGCCAGACCTAGACTTTAAATTCTTAAAAGTTAAGAAATAACAGTATTTAGACCTAAATTTAGTTTTTGACCATTACTTGAGATTCTTGATCGTATCTTAGTGTTATAAAGGTCAACAGTGCTTAGGATCTTGGTTCAAGTGGGAAATATCAATTTCATATACAAACATTAACTAATTGTTAATAAAAATAATAAAAAAATTATTATTAGGAGTACACATCTCAGTTACTGGAGCAATCATCCCCGAGCTGTCTGTATTCTAGAGAAACACAGGAAACATAAAAATACATTTAATCTGCCACCCCCCCTCGGTGACGCACCCCTCGGTGACGCACAACTATTATTGTATTCTTCCAGCTTGCGCAATCTGCTTTCTTAATCTTATGAACATTTTTTTTTATCTGCCTCGAATTTTTAACGCTTGTATTGTAATACAAATAGATACAAAATATTTTTACGGTAACATTCCTGTGAAGTAGTTGTTAACAGTTATCCCCCTCTCCCTTTCCTCATGATGAGATATTTATATGTGAGTAGAGAGAAGTTGAATAGTTGGTTGGATGCATGTCAGGGTTCAACTCCTGGTTCTTCTCCTCCAGGTCTTATTATCCTGACTACAGGACTATCTAGACCTTTCAGACAGCTGGAGAGACTAGCTGGAGCTATACAGGTAGAGAACATTGCGGGATACACAAATAATAATGTAACAGTCCTAGTACAGGGGGACCCAGTAAACTCGGGAATAGAAATACGACTGTTAAACTATTGTATTAATTTTAATAAAGATAACTCAGTATCGATTGTGAAATGTACACAGACCCATTTCACTTAAAGAGGCTTTAGTTGATTGATTAACTTGCCGGGAGGTAGAACAGCACCTTTAGGATACTTATTTCAGGAGGTAGAACAGCACCTTGAAATACTTGATTATATTTCAGGAGGTAGAACAGCACCTTGAGATACTTGATTATATTTCAGGGGGTAGAATAGCACCTTTAGGATACTTGATTATATTTTAGGAGGTAGAACAGCACCTTTAGGATGCTTTATTATATTTCAGGAGGTAGAACAGCACCTTTAGGATACTTGATTATATTTCAGGAGGTAGAACAGCACCTTGAAATATTTGATCATATTTCAGGAGGTAGAACAGCACCTTGAAATACTTGATCATATTTCAGGAGGTAGAACAGCACCTTGAAATACTTGATTATATTTCAGAAGGTAGAACAGCACCTTGAAATACTTGATTATATTTCAGGAGGTAGAACAGCACCTTGAGGATAACCATATTGATCGAGGAGATACACAGCGAAGTATTGGATATTACAAGGTTTGTTGCTCAGTCCATTTTTCTTTTATGAAATTATATTTATTTGTTGATTTTTATTCTATTCTTGCGCTCTTGTAGTTTGATTCTTTTCCTTTTTTCTTCTTGCACGTTTCACAATTTTTCTCTTTCCTATCTTTTTTTAATTCTTATCCGTTTCTCTTTTTATTTCCTTAAGTTATTTTATTAAAGTTGATATTGTTCTTATTTTTTTCCAGTTTTTACCACATCCCTTCTTGTTTAACATTTCTTTTTCTCTTTTCTTGCTTCAATATTAGATTCCCATGTAAAACATCTGCATGTTACGCAACTTTCTTATTAATATCTTGGAAAAACTAAATTGGGACAAAAAATGTTCAAGTTTTTACCGACAATCTTGATTAGTTCTGATACGTTGATAGAAATATCCTTGAAACAGACACAAAAAGAACTGTAAGAGTTAACGCATATTTTCTTGAAATTCAATTATAAGAAAGCAATATTAAGTAAAGGAATACTTGCGAACTAGAAAATTTATTGTATACATTTGCATTGACTTCTTGTTGGTCTTGTTTTAATAAACGTCGAACCGCCGACCAATTTTTTTTGTGCGTCCTTAATAATGTGTTATTAACGTGTGTTATATTTTTATATATTTATATTCATTGCTTAGGATTTGGATCCAGATCCATTAGATTTGCAATATTTTTTATATCTTTGCTTCCTAGGGGCAAAATATCAGCCATAAACTGCAAAAAAAAACTAAATTTGCTCTCTAAACCCAAATCTTAACTGTTCGACAAAGAGAGATATTTAAAATTCCTTATCTCTGAATGAATCATTAAGTTTTGGCATAAAAATAAGAAAAAAATTAAGAGAAATTGTTTGAAAATTCTACTTTTGCTAAAAATCAGTCAATCTTTAAGAAATGTTCATGATCTGGATCCGGACCCTTTTTTTGAGACAAATCCGGGATCCGGATCTGCATCAAAACTAAAAGGACACGTTATATTTTTATGTTTGCAGGAGGTTGCTAGTGAGGCTGCTAGAGCACGACGGCAGCGTGAACTGGAACTAGAAGTGCTCACTGGAACAGTTCGGGAGTGGGAAGGAGAACCCATTGATCAACTCGGAGATATCATCAAGATGGGTCCAGTTGTAGTTGGACCAGAGGGAGATAGGTACAGAGCTACCCATAAAGGATAAGACTGTAAAGACGACCTGAATCTTTTTAAACATGACGATTCTAAGGTCAAACTAAGTCTTGTACCTTGAATATAGTCCTTTCTTTTCTGATTGGGCAAAAGAAACAAACTTATAGTGGCAGGGAATCATTAATATAAGGAATATATAGTATACATTCCGTACATCCTCGTACAGATCATGAAAAATATAATTTTTTAATGGCGCCTATTTGTTTAAGTAGGTCGGAGCCCAAAACAATTTATTCAGAGGGTCGATACTTTTGTATTTAACTCTTTAGTCGGACAAAGTTGTTCGTCCCAGGAACCATTAAGCCAATGAGCTAGAGGTATCCAATATCCATCGAAATAAAATCAAAAAAGAGATTAGGATTTTTTTTATTTAGTTCTCCTCGGCAAGTGGTTTTTAAACTAAGAATAAGGCTACGATTGAAAATTTAACAATTTCTATGACTCTAAATTGTTTTTTACAGACTGTCTTCAAAAAACTCTGTTTTCCTACTGGAGATAAAATGAAGAAAATGAATCGATGTATATATTTAGGAAAGATAAGTATCTTGTACTGTTTCCTTCTACCCTTCTCCTACTCTCTGCATCTCACCGTCTCTCAGCTTTTATTTACGAGGTAGATATCCAATATTGTCCTTTACACATTACATAATATATTTTCTAATTATTTGTAGTTTTTATACAATTTTATATTTTAATGGATTTTATTGATATTTCTTGTTAAAGTTGAAAATCATTTGGTTGATTGATATCCTTCTAATGCACACTTTAGGATTAGTTAAATTTTTATTTAATATCCTGCGGTGGTTACACCCTGCAAGGATAACTTTTATTGATGGATAAAGCATTTATCCTCAAATTTAAAAGTGCTCACATTGTTTATCGAAATCAAGCTTTCAAGATAAACGATATCAATACATAATTTCCGACTTAATTTTACTTTATCTTATTTGATTTTAGTTTTACCACAGAAATTCCACAAGAAATCGAAGATCGATTAATCAAAAAATCGATCAATTTATTATTTATTCAGGGTAAGCTTCCTCTCTCTGGACTGAGTATTACTAAACCAGAAGAACAAGAAAACAAAAACTCATTTGATATTTCAGGTATTACAGTTTAATAGTACCAACATTACCGACCCAAGATTCACCCAATAGCGGGATGATAAGTTACGCCGTCGCTTAAAACTATTAAGTAAAATAACATCTTGTATTTTTATCTCAAAAGAAGATTGTGTAAAACTACTTTTTCGGGAATTAGAATTTTTACTTAACCACGGATTCACTCGACCAATTTTGCCTACAAATATCCAGAGCGTCATCTACTGAGTCTTTAACTACCTGATCTAGGAGGCCTGTTCTATATATACTTAACTAGGCTGATAGCTGTCCTCTACTGAGCCTATAACTACTGGATCTAGGAGGCCTGTTCTATATATACTTAACTAGGCTGATAGTTGTCTTCTACTAAGTCTAGAACTACTGGATCTAGGAGGCCTATTCTATATATACATAACTAGGCTGATAGATGCCCTCTACTGAGCCTATTACTACTGGATCTAGGAGGCCTGTTCTATATATACTTAACTAGGCTGATAGTTGTCTTCTACTAAGTCTAGAACTACTGGATCTAGGAGGCCTATTCTATATATACTTAACTAGGCTGATAGCTGAGATAGTTGAGAAGAAGAAAGGGCTGCTTTCAGCTATCAATGATTGCGATGGGAAACTAGTTACTGAGTTTCTGCAATTAAAAGACACTGTGGTGACGGAGATGGCCAAGGTTTCTTTGGGTCAAACCTCCAAAATCTTTATTTCTCGAGGTCAACAATTGTTGAAGGAAATTTCAGTAAAGAACGAGTGCGCTTTCGAGAAATGGTGTCCAAAGGAGCGGGATGAGTTTGAATATCAGGATGAGGTCTGCCAGCCTGTTGGTGTGGCAGATGTTATGGAGGTAATCAAATCCCTTAAGTTAGACAGAGCTCCTGGTATAGATAATGTCACGCCCTCAATGTTAAAAAGTGCGAGCACATCTTTCATAGGGAAATTGACTGATGTAGTGAATGAGTCCCTGGAGGAGGGTAAGGTTCCAGCTTCCCTTCTAGTGGGAAAAATGACCCTTATTGACAAAAAAGAACCGTCACTAGAGGTGGCTAAGAAACGCCCCATCACAGTTTCAAGTGTGATGCTTAGTATGGTTACCAAAATAGTCCAGAAATGAATGGATTCCATCTGTGAAAGGGAAGGCTTCTATGGACCGGTTCAGTATGGGTTCAGAAGCAGAAAGGCAACTGTGTGTTTATGATACTGGCCGCATTACGTAAGGCAAAAAGGAAGCACCAGTCAATCTCTTTGGCTTTCTGTGATATTGCGAAAGCTTATGACTCAGTTTGCCGGGAGCTACTCTACACAAAGCTTCGGAGTATTGGTTTTGGAGGGAGGGTAGTGTCCCTTATTCGGTCGATGTATTTCAATGACTGTGTGCGGATTAACTTAGCACATGGATTGACGGAACCGTTGTTTTTCACCCAAGGGGTTAAGCAAGGGTGCAGCCTATCCCCTTTACTGTTTGCGCTTTATATTGCGTCCCTAGGGCTAGCTCTGGACAGTTCTAAGCTTGGGTTTAGGCTAGGGAAAGCTATGATAACAGCTATCCTTTTCGCGGACGACCTGCTCTTGCTATCTAGAACCCCTAAGAGAGGAATGAATAAGCTTCTTAGAATTGTCTCAAGATTCTGCACGGACATGCACATGAAGCTTGCCACCTCTAAGACTTACATCCTTACTAATGCCCCAAATGAGACTTCCTGGAAGGTCGATAACGTCACTATTGAAGAGATTTTAGTGGCCAAGTATTTAGGGGTGACTATCCAGGTACGCGGCAGGTCTATGATTGGGGTGTATGAGAAGGACATGATCAGGAAGGCCACTAATTATGCTTATGCCATAATGAACATATCAAGGGGAGTCCTTGATAGGGCCATGGTTGCCAAGAGACTCTGGGAGTCGTGCGCCATCCCTTCAATCCTGTATTGCGTGGAGGCTGCGATTCTTAAGAAGGCTACTATTGTAGAGCTAGAAAGACTACAATGCATGGTAGGTAGGTTTATCCTGCAGATACCTCACTCATCCTCTAAGGTACTCACCTGGATGGATGCGGGCCTCATGCCTATGACCCACAGAATTCAGACCAGACAAGCTCTGTTCATCTGAAGTATTCTGAAATCCAAGTTCAATACCCTTCTTTTGGAGGTGCTACGGGAACTGCTAGATCACCCTACAGACCCTTGGGTGAAATCCTGGATGGAGATTCAGAGGGAGGTTGGGTCCATTGCAATGTTCTCAAGCAGGAAGGAGTTGCAGAAAGCAATGGCAGATAGAGCTGTGAGATTTGTGGTATCAACCAAAAGAGGTCATTCCTCTGCTGTTGCAGCCTCCCAGCCGTGGAAGTGGTTCCGACTTCAGAGTTTTGTGAACGATTCCAGGGCGAGTAGGACTCTGTGCAGGGTTCGGGCTGGTAACGCAGAGCTAGATAACAGATACAAAGATAGATACGGCTGTACCCATGTTTTGTGCCCCTGGTGTCTCTCGAAAGGTGTCCGTGCCAGGCTGGTAGAGTCTCACGTGGTCCTTATCTGCCCATGTGTAGCGGCACAGCGTAGGGATTTCGGGATTGCAGATTTTCACTCAAGCTATGCCGGTCATGGTAAGATGCCTCTATGGCAGATTCTCAGGGCTTATCTTGGGGGGGATGGGTCAGCCCAAGTAGTCTTACTTGAAAGAGGGAGGAAAATGGCAGTGTTATTGGAGTCATGGCTGGTTAAAATTCATGAAGGTGATCTGTAGGGCGAGAGCTTTCAAGGTGGGTTTTTTTTGTCAAACAATCTTATATCTTATGTTTAAACCATTATCAAATAATAATCTAATAAGCTTTTTATTAACTTCATACTGGGGTAGTACCGAGATGGACTACTCTGGGGGACTGTTAGTGTGCAGTTGGGCGGTGACTTAAGTCATTGGTCTGTACTTCTACAGTTGGCCACACTAGACAGTGTGTCACCAATTGGTACATTAATAGCCATTGTGGCTATTTTTGATGAGGTCTCAGCCCTGACTTCCACGGAATGATGGTTGATTGTTTGTTTGTTTGTTTGTTTGGTAAAATTCCTTTAACTTCCCAGTTAAGTGTAAATAATTAAAATTGGTTTAAACCAAATAGATTCTAGTTGAATAGGTTAGAACAGCTTTATTCTGACGTCACAAGCGTCAATTCAGTTTTTGTGTCCGACAAAATTATTAAAAATAGTGATAATTTTAGATTTAAGTGCTTATCTTACAGTAAAATAAGTGCAATTAAATATGTTCTTTATTTTCTGTTTTTACACTTTTTATTTAATTTTAAAAAACATGTCAACTAATGCGAGAAAATTTCGTATTCCTTGTTATGTTTGACACTTGTGACGTCGTGTATAATTGGTTCATTTCTCTGTTGCCACCTGTTGTACTTGATAATCTATTTGGTTTAAACCTATATTTTATTAAGGATCTATGATTGAAACAATCCACTGTTCAACTCTACAGAAACCAGATTGTATGGATTGGATTGAAAAACTTCAGGAACATAAATATGCAATTTAAAATCATAAACATTACACTGAATGCACTTTACTAATGATTAGAAATGTCTTTTTTTTCAGAATACCAAAACCTTGCTTAGAAATACAATTTTATTAGAAATCCCTCTTAAAAGAATTCCATAGTGCTAGACATTGACCTAGTCACGAACTTCTATTCTTTGACCCCCCCCCCCCCTCCTCTTTTAAAAATGTAACAAAGAATGTAAACAGAATAGCGTTTCCCGGCATTTAATTAAATTAAAATAGTTTTGAAACTATTTCTAACTCCGCGAGTCTGCTTCAAGTATTTTATTTGGAAATTTTAGTTTTAACTAAAGCGCTAACTAGAAAACTCTTTAATAGGAAGACGACTTTTAGAATTAAATTATAAGTTTAAAAAGTCAACTGAGCGCTAGACACAGCAATTGTGCAGTGTAAACAAACTCATTCAAATAAAATAGGATTATAAAAGTGTGGCAAAACTGTTTGCTTTGTAACAGCATCAAATACACTTAAGTATTGCTGTACGTCTTCTTCCTAGTCAATTGTATTCTGGTTTTTACTGTAGTCTACATATCCATTTTTATAGTATATTCTTACTTAAATCCGAGTTTCAAAGAAATCTTATTTCATTTTATATACTGGTCATTTTGGGAATTATCCTAATGAAATTAATTTGACAAGATTTTTATTGTAAATTAAACCCACGAAGAGTTAATATTCACATTTTGATGAATATTTTTATATTTACATATTGTTGACAGAACCAAGTACGTGTATGCCGTCAGTCTGCTGTTCTCCCAACTAAGCTGTCAGTACAACCTCTACCTCCGCCTCATGTAAGTTTAACTCCGCCGTATATTCAGCTGACCACCTGGATCAGGAATCTGCTGGCGGAGAACCAGTTAACCCTAGACCAGATCAAAACCTTAAGAAAACCTGTTCGTGTAGTTTCAAGCTCTATCTCTAAACCTAGAATACACAGGGTAGAATGTGTTATTTATCCCTCTACTACATACAACGATGGAAGTTCCCCTGTTTTAGTTAAAGGATACCCTGCTCGGGATACGGGACACCCTGTGCAGGATACAGGACCTCCTATACAGGATACAGGATATGATATCCGGAATAAAGGAAACCCTTCTCTAGAAACAATAGAATCCGGTGAGCCTGTAACCCCTGTGATACTAGAAGATCAAGGGAATAACAATCCTTTCGGGTTTATTCACTACATTAACTCCAGTACTGACGAGTCTACAGATCACATGATTGTTGAGGATGAAGATATTATTACTCTGGTTCTACCTGGATCCCAGTCTCCGGGTGTAGAGGAGGAGGAGGAGTATATTCCGTACTCCGATGAGAATATGTTGTTTCTTCTTCCCAGGTCTTTGCTTAGATCTACAAGTGAACTGTCTTCTAGGCTTCCATCTGAACCTGGAGATAACATACTCTTTAATCCCTTGAGAGAGAAACCTACCCACTGGACGGATGAGTATGAGTCTAACTACTGGGGATTCCATGAACTTCACCCAGGACCGGAGAATAATCAGGGGAACTGGGGGAAAAGATTGCCCAGGCAGGAAGGATGGTCTGTATCCTGTGATCAGCAGAGGGTGGCAAGTGCTGGATATTATCCTGAACCTATCTACGCTAAAATTAAACATTCCCGCTCTGTTCCTTCAATATCTAATAAACAGAAGACACAAGAGAACATAGTTGATAGTGATAGTAGTGATAGAGACACAGAGTCACCCCCAAACTGGATTTCCTGTTTTACGTCTCCGAAATCCCGTCGAAAAGTAAAGAAATACTCGACTAATTCTTCAACTTCGACCAATTTGTCAGCTTCGCGAAAACAAATATCTCCGATAAGATTTATTGACGAGTCACCTTCAGATAGCTCTATAGACAACCTTTCCTGCTCTCCTCGGCTTGTTGATTATGAAGAGTTTTCTCAACCTGAAATGTTTCCACGTTCCCGAAGTTCAAAATATCAAACCGTGAAGAGTATAAAACGTAAATCTAGGTCCTTGAGCCGATCCAGGCTTTCTAGAGACAGAACTGGATTGGAAACCTCTCAGCAACAGTATGGTGATCATAGCAGAACCAGACAAACTCCGGATAGTGTCAAGGAGAGACTCAGACACACTCCGGATAGTGCATTTGATGGAAGCAACCACAATAAAGAAATAAATCAAACCAAATTTAACCGAGAAAGTGATTTGAATACAAGCAAACTAACTCCTAATAATGATATTAATAGAACTTTACAGGGCAAGGGCAATAATATCAGAACTGAACAATTCCGTAACAGTGACATTAATAGAAGCAGACTAACCTTCAACAATGATTTAAATATGATCAAGAATACAAATATTATTGATCAAAATAAGAAACAGGATGAAAATCCTCAAGAAACAATTAGAAGCCGGGTAACAGCAGAGATACATCATTATCCGCCTCCACCATATCAAAGCCCGCCGGCGGTTAGATGTACTTGTGACAGTCGGCGTTCCTCAGATAGTGGATTAGCCGATGTTAGCTCACATGCTGAAATATGCCCCTTCTCCCCCCTCAGTAAAGGAAGTTTACAATCAGTAACTAGTATTCATCAGTATCCGTCCTCTCCCAGACTCAGTAGGTTCTCCAGTAGAGGAATATACTCAGCAACCAGTTCTAGGATCCAGGTACACCAGGAAACTCACAATACTCAATTCAGCCCCGAACCTGGGAAGACCATTTATTCACCTTTACATCCTGGATCTTCAAGATCATTAAATCAGTTTAGTTCTTCAAGTTCTCCACAAGCTCAGCCTACTCGCTGCTCCTGTGGCCAGGAGCAAGAATATCACGCGTTCTACCAACCTCAAACAAGTTCTTCAGTTAATAATAATAACAGGATATCAGGGTCCCTGCGAACCCAGAAGAAACTTCAGTTCTCCGGTCCCATCCCATCACAGCATAGTGTTTCTCTTGATGATTTGGGATATTCTCTTCCACGCTACTCTCAATCCGACCAGGCTCTTTCTTGTATTGATCTTCATACCCAGACCTGGAGCACTAAATCTGAACCTGAACCTGATGTCATCAATCCCCGTCCTAAGTTCTACACTGAGCACACTATGCTAAGTACTAATGAGCCTACCTGGAGTAGAACTAAAGTAAACTATAAGTCTGGTGTATACGCTCACTGGTGGATGAACACAAGTCTTCAACCAATCCGGGAGGAAGGATTGGAACCATGTAATCCAACTCAGCTTTAGTTATTCCTAGAGCTTGATCATAACCAATGCATTTCAAATATTAGAAGAAAGAAGATTTGACAGAATTATTACAAGGCAAGCGGAGCTCCAGTGTTACAGCGTGTTAGAATTAGATTGCCCCCATTAATCTGTTTTGTTTATTTTACTCTCACTAAATCTGAGTGGTTTTTAGTTCAGCTCCCACTAATCCTTACTAAGTTTTTTTTATGCTCCTGGTTTTTTTGATGATTAATATCCTTGCTCCTACTTAATATTGTTGATCATATTCTTTATACCATTTTTATAGGTTAATAGTCCTTGGGCCATATATAATTTTTCAAATATGAAAATTTGTTCAAAAATTAATTAATTTAAATCGAAAATTTATAACCTTTATGCCATTTTTTACATCTCTTTTTCCCAAATTTACTGATCCAAATCGTACTATAAAGGTTTTATGATTAAGCAGTTGACTAAATTATTTTTATTTGTAGAAACCTGGTTCGTCAGTTAGTTCTAGTCCTGCGGTCTCGAGGTCGCCAAGAACCGGTTTAGCGTCGCGAGGTCAAGGTCAAGGAGTTCAAGGTTGGAAGATGACCTGCCTCCGCCCAGCTCCTCCGGCCAGGTCATTCTTCCAGGCAGATAAACGGAATACGCTGAGACGGAAAGGTAGGTTTTTAGTTCTGTTTACACCACTTTAATTTCTGTTGCATCAGCTTGTTAATTGTATTGCATTGATTCACTAATGACACACTTGACAATAAATAGCCGAGACACCGATCTAATGTTAAAATTCAATTTATTTTAAAGGCTTAAATGGACTATTTCAACTATCATTATTAGATTGACATGTCGGATTCACAACGGTACCCTTTAAACCTATGACTGATCAAGGATAACGGATAGATCCGCAATAACGCTTTAATTGTAAATAACTTTGTATTCAAAATCTTCATTATTTACTTTCTTGGAGTCAAAGGAAATATTTTAATTCATTGGCATTTAAAATTCGTAAAACATATAAATCCTGTTGTAGAGGTTGAACAGAGTAGCTACGAGGATGATCTCCAAATCCTCCGTGTAATTGAAGCTTACTGTACTTCCAAGCAGAGACAAACCATAACAAATTCAGGTATATTCATTCAAGATATCATTAATTTTAAAACTACTAATCCGTAATTTATAATTTAATAATTTAAAAATTAATCTATACTAAATATATTAATAGATTATCTTGAGATATGTAAAAACTTAAATCAAAGATATTATTTTATATTTTTTATATAAAAAATTCATCACAAGATAAATCTATTTATCATTGTTAAACTAATTAAACTAATTCTAACATTTTTCCTCCTTCCTTCTTCTCTGATGGCTCCGTACGTATTTGTTTACTTTTGTGTTTACTGTACTGTAGTGCTTACCCTTAATCATAACGACAGAGATGATTCATGCCAGGGATATTTATTGTTTATACTCTACAAATATTCAATAAGAATATACCATAGTTTGCAACCCCCGACCCCCCCCCCCCCACACAGAAAATCATTACTTCTTGAACACAAAACGGAAGAAAATTCTGCATTAAAATGTTAGAAGTTTGTGAAAACATTTTACACTTTTTATCGCTAGAAATTTAGCAAGAAAAACATGTGGTTTCACATTAAAAATCAATAATGAATAAAAATAAAGACTCCTACAATATTCCAGATTTTTAACTCAACATCAACTTGAAGAAAAAATTAAATATTACACATCTTCTTGGCAACCCTTTTTATGCTACCCTCCAGAAATCCTTCTTCCCTCCAGTTTATTATAAAATTTGTTTAGTATGTTTTTGTTGGGTAAAAGTACTTGAATTCGGAGGGGGTGGGGGGGGGGTGACATCCAATTTGTTAATTTTCCCCCATTATTTGGTAATTCTTCAGAACATAAACCCCTTGACACTCTGAATATATTTCAAACCTTGATAAATTTATTTTCACAAGTTCGGAGTTAGTTTTCAGTATTTTGCTGTAGTCGCGTGTTGGATAATATATGAGAGAGATAAACAATTGGTTTAGCAACTTCTTGGTTATGAATCTGATCCTGGTGATGGTGAACTAGGAAATCTACTTGGTCGGGCAGTTAGTCAGGTAGAACAAACTGACTAACTGCGCCAACATTGTATAGAAATATCCTGGAAATTATTCATCTATAATTTTTATGAAAATTTTTACTTTTAACAGTTTAAAGATCTTCAGCGTTAGATAGTAATGAATATGTCAGGGTTATTAAGGACTGTAGACGTAATTTCAAGTAGCCCGATTCACAATGAATTAAAAGTTGGGATATCGTCGTTTTTTCTAATCAAATATGTATATTCTCTTAATTTCCATAATTTTTTTATAAATAAATTTTAAAAACCACACTTATTCTCAAGCTAAGGATACCATTGTGAATCGGACCGATAACTCTTTAAATGTAGGGCTACTTGAAATTACGTGCCCAGTCCCTTTTAATTGCAATAAGTAAATGATATCCGAAGGGTAGCAGGTGGTTTGATTTTAGTTTTCTTAAAAGTTAAAACTGTTTCTATGTAAACTAACCATTTCCATAAAAGGGGTTTCAGGTTTCTAACAGGTTTGGTGTTCTAGTGTCCAGGGTTTCAGGTTTCTAACAGGTTTGGTGTTGTAGTGTCCAGGGTTCCAGGTTTCTAAAAGGTTTGGTGTTCTAGTGTCCAGGGTTCCAGGTTTCTAAAAGGTTTGGTGTTCTAGTGTCCAGGGTTTCACGTTTCTAACAGGTTTGGTGTTCTAGTGTCCAGGGTTCCAGGTTTCTAACAGGTTTGGTGTTCTAGTGTCCAGGGTTTCAGGTTTCTAACAGGTTTGGTGTTCTAGTGTCCAGGGTTCCAGGTTTCTAACAGGTTTGGTGTTCTAGTGTCCAGGGTGTGGTGGAGACCGTAGCTCCGCCTATCTGGGTGCAGGAGGGTGTTTACCCTGTAAACCTGGTAGATCAGATACATGCTGTACAGATACACCTCAGGAACTAAACCTGGAATTAATTAGAAATTCATACAACAAGAATATGTTTTGTTGTCATTTTCAATCAATCAAACTACAGAGAAAATTACTCTTGGACTTGATTTAATAATTTTTAAAGAAAATTTAAAATTGAGTACGGTGACTGGACTTGATTTAATAATTTTTAAAGAAAATTTAAAACTGAGGGTTTTTCGAATTTTCTCAATCGATTAAAATTTAAAATCNCACCCTTCATTTAGAGTAGTCTTCTCCCGCCCTTATAATACCATGCGGGTTTGAATAGGGTTGCAGTAATCCTGCTTGTATGTCTCATCTCTGCTGTGGACTTGTAACTAACACTGTTAAGAAAACAGCTAAAAAGCTGGATATGTAGATGGTAGATAAATATTAAGGTTTCCACGTTTTTCTCAATTATTTTATTTATGATTTCTTGTTTTGGTTTTTGCTAATAAGTAAAAGTAAGGTTTAATCTATTTTTTAAGAGATTTGGACAAATCAGCATAATCAATAAAAACTTACTTATACTTCCTAGTTAACTTCTAGTTACATCTTTTTGTGCATGATTAATTCTGTTTCTATTTATACATCCTTATTATATATTTTTAATTTCACTATTGCACACTTTTTTTTTACTCTTTTCTGCACTTTTCAAGCATGTGAAATTTTAATAAAATTAATTGATAAAATTGTTCTTAATTTAATATTTGATTAATTGCAGCTATGCTGGATTCAACTCCGTTCCTGAGTATGGTTGATGATTCAGAAATGGAGATCAGTTCATTCTCAGCCTCGACCTCCGTCATGTCGAACCGACATGATATTTCTAGGTTAGATAAACTAGAGAGAGAGGTTCTATCCTTGAACCGAAGGTTGGAACAGGAGACTCAGAGCAGGAAGAAACTACAAGAGTTGATCCAAGAGGCTGGTTTAAACCTTCCTCAAGATATTTCTATTCCGGAGTAGTATCCTCTCATTAAAGGGACTGTAAGCGTAGTTCAAGTGACTGCCCATGCAAAGTTGACAATGAACGATAATTTACTGTAGGTACCCTTTAAAGCTTCGGCTTATCAGTTATGAATTAGATATCAATGTTTATAATTTTTTCCCATTAACGGTCATTGATCATATAAAGATTTCAAGGGTACCGTTGTGAATCTGGCGTTATCATCTTTGAATGGAGGTTCACTTAAAATTACGCGAATAGCCCCTTTAATATCAAACTACTGAATTTTTTACCTGTTCGACATTTTTGGAAATGCTTATGTTTACAACTATCCGAAAGTTTTTAATTTAAAGAATTTATTTCAAATCCATTGTTGTTACAGGGATATTATTAAATGTTAGAGCGTCAATTTCGAACCGATTTTCTTTTTTCGGAGTTTAAATTATTCCATAATAATTTCCTATCTAATTCTGGAACGACCACTGTTTTTAAACGATTAGCTGACATCTTTTTCAAGTTGTAAGTTTGCACCTTAGATCAAGAAGTTTTAGTGCACATTTGTCGGGTGAAAATACACCATGCATATATTTGGGATAATTATACACGTTTACAATCTATGAATGAGTAAGCAGAAGCATTATTTTTTATGTTTTGTCGAACACACCGGTCATTCAAAGTAAGCTTATGGCCATGAATGATTTTTCGCATTGGATAAAAACTGTATAATCTAGTATTCTGTAGAAACTAATGTAAATAGTAAACTAACTTATTGACGTTTAAACAATAATGAATAAAAACCGTGATTTCTCAATCATTTCATATTCCTTCCTGATACAGAGTGTCCTAACTAAACATAGTAGTCGATAGATGACATGCAGATCTCCTTTCACTTTTTTTACGGCATTGATTCGTTTAACAAAATTGAATTATACCACTATTATAAAATTTTCCAAAGTACTGGCATTTTTAAAATGTGATCGGTCCGCCTTTTCTGTGCAAAGTTACCTGGAACCAAATTTCCATCTCCAGTAATTTTCAAGCATTTTGAAAATGTCAGGATTTTGATATATTGTTATCATGGGTACAAGAATTTTATATAAAAATAATGTTGAAAAATAAATGTCGCAAATTATATTAAGTTCTCTCTCAACACATGCACACTGCACAGTGTACACACACCCGGTACGTTTCTTTTGGATTCAAAAATCATTAATCAACGCAATGGTTATTAGCAGGATTTAAGTAAAATTGTACAATGATAGGTAATATTTGGCCTTATCAACCTATATGGATTTATGTGGGACACCCTGTGTGTCCTACTACTTATTATATTTCTACTTATGTAGGAATTTCTTATATCAAAATATTTACATCGTTGACCTTTATGTGAGGCCATCAAAATTTGACCTTGATGGTGAGGTCATCTACGGTTAGAATATGTTTCCCAAAAAAAATATACAAGCAACATTTTATTGCTGATTTGCAAAACATACATGGCGTCTCAGTTAACATGAAATGAATAGTTCATAAAATGATATTGATATTAATTGAATTGTGTAAGATGTCTCAATCTTCTTTGTTGCAATTGCAAAATATTTGTTGAATAGAATCTCTGAATTTACATTAGACAGGTTTATTTGATCTCATAAGTATTTTAAATCCTCTTTTATTAGGAGCAGAAAGAATATTTTTTAGCTGGGTAGCAGAAATAATACTCAAAATTAAAATTAATTCATTAAAGTTGAACAACTATCTCCTTATTTAGGTTAGAAAAAGGGTAAAAACATAACAATAAATTTTAATTTTTTAACAAATCATTTCGAGTTACAAATATTAGTTTATAACAGGTTTAAATATAATTATAGCATATCGAATTTTCAATCTAAGCTTAAATGTGGAAATAGACTAGCCCCCTAGGATACAAGATATCATTTAAATCTTGGGTTGGTTATCTCTCGAGCTCTAAACCTTGGAGTATGGTTATCTCTAAAGCTCAGTCTAAACCTTGGAGTATAGACACTAATCCTCAATCTCTGATGTATCCATCCTCTCTGTATTCTCACGATTGAGAAATCCCTTAACTGTTAACCTCAATCCTAGAGTCCTAAATAATAAAAACTGCTCTGAGCTGAAAACTTTAGAATTGTGGATATTGGGATTAATGCTTGATCCACTCTTTTTCTTAATCTCAAGATAAAATAATGCTTGTTCTCCTCTTGTTTTTAATCTCCAGATTACTTAACCCGTCGGAATTATGGATATTTCATTCTTAAGTTTTCAGCTCAGATATAAGGACCTGGTACAAAAGCTGAACTCGTATCGAGATATTTGACTAGAATCATGAGCCAATTTTATCTAATCAACCAGAGAAAGAAATAACAAACTTAATCTAAAACAATAGTTTTACTATCTAAATATATAAACTGTGCTTGTCTGTCTGTCTTAAATCTTAAATTTTTAAAATCAAAGAGAAGATGCTCACAGATTAAGCCACAAAATAAACACTTGAATAGAAGTCTAGTATTACTATATTAGTACTCATTTATGTCCTACTGCATATGTTGTAGTACACCGATACCTACCGAATGTTGTAGTCCACCAATACCTACTGTATGTTGTAATCAACCAATACCTACCGAATGTTGTTGTCCACCAATACCTACGGAATTTTGTAAATACCTGCTTAATGTTGTAGTTCACCAATATCTACCGAATGTTGTAGTTCACCAATACCTACCGAATGTTGTAGTAAACGGAAACCTACCGAATGACTGAGTATATATGGAAGGATGAATCTTTAGCCCAATCATCCTCCACTCCCTCCCTCACTTCAACCATCTCCCTGGAGATAGAGCCCCAGACTGCGTTGAAGAATGGTTTCCGGGCAGAGCTGGGTAGTAAAGGGATCAATTCATCCAATCTAACAAATAGATGGCATTAATGAATTTAATATAAGATTGTAAATCATTAGTTTATCCAATCTAACGATTAAACATAATTAGTTCATTAAAACTGACAATCAGTTATTATTTGTCCAATCTAATAATTAGAGACTATAAGTTAATGAAATATAACAATAAGACATAATTATTAAATTAGTACAGTCATTATAATAATTAGATATCATCAGTTCGTTCAATTAAATATAATTTCTTTATCCAATCCAATAATTAGATACTATCAGTTCATTCAATCCAACAAAAAGAAACTATAAATTCATCCAATCTAACAATTAGATACTATCAGTTCATCCAACCCAACAATCAGATCCTATCAGTTCATCCAATCCAACAATAAGATATCGTCAGTTCATCCAATGATATGCAATACAATACAATACAACACACAACACACAACACACAACACACAGCACACAGCGCACAGCACAACACAACACATCAGTCCATCCAATCCAACATTAAGATACTATCAGTTCATCCAATCCAACAGTTAGATATCACAAGTTCATCTAATTCAATAATTTACTATTAAAACGAAAAGTTGACATCAAAAGGAAAGTTTGTTGACACTTTTTGCCCAAAACTTTAGTAATTTTTCCCAGTTAGGCGAATATACCCTTAAAAAATTACTTATACGGGAAAAAATTATTATCAAAAATACACAACTCTGCAACTTTGTTGTTACTACTGAACCTGATGTAGATGAGCTCCATAGATCTCCTAAACCTAGATTGCATTAGGAAGAGACCAAGAAGAACATCTCCAACCAGGTTGAAGGATTCTCTGTATATCAGGGTATATAATATAATCAACTCCGGTTCATTTGAATAACAGACCGACTTTTAAGCAGAGCTAGAGGAAATATAAAACAATCGTTCTTAGATAAAATTATATTATGATAACGAATTTAGTTGGAGAAATTGAATGCGACTAAAACTATTTTAGTATTGTCACTTAACTCCTGTTTATTGTGACATCCATTATGATTATTTAGTATGAACTGCTCAGACTCACACTTGGTCGAGTAAAAGTTAGTTTTGTTGTCTTCTTAGAAACATACAAAACAAAATCTGATATTAAAATAATAATTTTAAAAATCATGAGTATACCCATATTTATAGGTTACTGAATTGGAGGTTTAAAAGATTATCAACACAACACAAAAGAACAGTACATACAGGGTCACCTAGGAATAATGAAAGTTGAACGCCGACAGCCTCAAACTCTCATATATATCAATTTTAAGGTTGAATTTTGCCTTGGAAAGTTTTTAATGATTTAACAAAAAATGTAGAAATTTTAAGTAGCAAGGAGTAGATTCTAAAAGAAAATATTAAATAAATTTTATGCAGTCAACTCATCCTGTGTGGGTAACCCTGTTCATGTTATGAGGGTCAATTTTTGATATATATTTTATACCACCCTGGTGATAGGTGGGTCCATCCTGTTACATTGTACTGCCTGGTTCACTAAGTACGCCAGGTACTGCCTGAAACCAGAACAAAAAAAAATAAAAATTGATTTTCCAAGTTTTGAAGTTAAGGATAAATAATTGATATTTTGTCTGAAAGAAAATATCAGTTATCAGAATCATACAAGTTTATCAAAAGTAAAAAACCATTGGGGTTTAAATAAATACAAAAAGGAGGATAGTGAAGAAAAAGGAGATGAAGTATAAAAGTAGATAATTTAGGATTGTTCAAAGAGCGAGGTGATCGAGCAATTACAAGGAGGAAAAAACAAGAATGTAAAGGAATTGGAGTATTTGCCATAAACTCTGATTATCTAATCAAATAATTTAAGTTTGAAATATCGAAGGTGAACCATCAGGTTGCGAAGATACAGGGACAGAATATTTGATTTTGTGGCAAAAAAAAAACAATTTATTTTTTCCAGAATGGTTGGGTAAAAGATTTGTCTTAATCATCATACGACGCGATGGAGCAACGTTGTAAATCTATAAATGGGTTGTCATTACGTGAACTCTGACCATGGTAAACTAGGAGTTCTGGTTCCCCAATGATTCTTAACTTTAATCCCCCTTTTCACTTTTTATGTGAAATTTCATTTTTTTCTGTTATATACTTTTTTTGTTGGGCTATGTTTTTCTAATATTCAAATAAAAATGATTTTTAACGGATTTTGGAAATGAGATCAAAATAAGATGGAAAATATTCCGATACAAACTGGATGCACTTCGATATTTAGTTAGTTTTAAGCATATTTGAGTGGATGGTAGAACGAGTAGAACCCACCTTGTGATCCTAGGACCTGAGAGGATAAGAAAACTAGCTTTATTCTCCGGTAACCAAGGTTGGGGAGTTCGGAATACCACAGAGAGAACCTTCATCAGACAATTATCTGAACCTAAACAAAGTCTTACTTTTATTTAAAAACTTATTAAAAAATCTAAAATTATTTTTGTTCCCTATTTATGTTTTAAATATTTTATGACATATGATCACCATATTATACCTTGATATCCACCTAATCTCTCCAGATTAAGAATAATTTTGATAATCTCCTGATATCTATACTATATAGTATACCTTGATATCCACCTAATCTCTCCAGATTAAGAATAATTTTGACGAGCTCCTGATATCTATAGTTCGCCACCTTGACACAAGCCGGAACTGCTTCCATATTATCCTAAATAGGTTTGGATGACATTTAAACAAAAAATGCCATCAACAGTTCACAACAACATAAGAGATGTGTAACTTATAAAATGAAACAAATCTTAATTATTATCTTGCTTTTCTTTGCTGCCTAAGCCCTAAAAATACAGTCTTGAAATAGTGGTAGGATTAAGGTTTGAAAAAATCATGAAATATAAACCTTATTGTCCACCTACCTTCCATTGTATTCCCTCCAACCATCTTGCTTCCTTGAGAGGAGCAGAGGCGAGGCAGAGCAGTTTCCCAACCTTCTCCGACTCACGGAATGGGACGAATATACGAACCATGGCCAGCAACCAGGAGAGCCTAGACAGGGTCTTTAATCTCAACCAATATTCTAACTTTTTTCCGACAATATTCTCAGATTAAACTTTAGAAAAACAATAAAAACAGAGAGGCCAAGAAAAATGCAATGTAACATATGATGGAAACCAATAGCGGTGGAATAATAAGTGTTTTCTGTGATTTTAATCAACATGATATAAAGTTGACCGTACGGAATTTATTCAGGCTTTTTTATATACGTTCCCTGCAACTGTAAACTGTTACTTTTTTCAAAACTTAATCACACACAATAAAAAGATGATGTTCGATGCAGAACTCCATATTTAACCTTTTTCTTTTGTATTAATATTTTTTAGGTCGTCATTGAAGTCCTATACTAATTGTAGGTATTGTTATCCTGTATATGCCGCATATCTTTACGTAATGCAAAGGCTTGAAGCAATAATTTTTCATGACCTCAAAATAATAATATTTCTTGCAGACTACATGCACTGTCAGTTAGCAGAAAATTGACGTCTAGTATATTATAATTAAAGATTACATAGAATAAAACCTTTTTTTACAAAATCTTTAAAGTTGCACCTTTGCACTTATGAAAATAATATGTATTATATTAATCCCTAGATTTATTTTATCAACAAATCAAGAGTTTAAAATGATTTATAAGTTTTGTCTAGTTTCTAAACCTGTTTTCCTTCTCCACATCGACGAAGAATGCCCTGAGGAAGTTCCTGACTGTGATCTCCAGGATAGGGTTGGAACCGAAAATGTACTCCTCCTGGGGATCCAAACTATTAGGAGGATTAAAGTGCTTAGGATCCAGCTTGATCCGGATCCATCTTTAAAAAACCGCTGGCCAAAAAAATGGCAACGTCTTCTAAAGATTTTTCAAAAATTAAAAAAAATTAGGGTCACGAAAAAATTTGTTTGTTAATACAGTTGGGTTCAGAACTAAGAAATAGGAAGACAACATGTAAGCAATACTGTGTTTGTTTGATGATAAAAAGCAAAAGTGATATAGGTCTCTGTAGTATACAGTGAAACCCTTAATAACGAATACATCGGAAGAATTTATCAAATGTCGTCTTGACAACTTTTCAATGAGTTTTATACTATATTACGTAAATTTCAGTATTTGCGAAAATAAATAAATATCCATGAATATGCGGGAACAGTTTTAACGAGTTCCATATAATCATTTAATTAAAAAACTAAATATCTGCAACCTTCCATTATCAGAAAGTGAAGAATACGACATTTGATGAATTCTTTCGATGTATTCGTTATTAAGGGTTTCACTGTATGTATACTGTAATTTTCTTTTTTATGTTCATATTTGGATAATTTATCCTTCAGGAATTTTCGACACATTTTAAAACGACGTGAATATGTTAGAGACAACAAGTTTGTTCCTGGAGTAAGGATTGAATCTCTGCCATATTGTGAGATGAAATCATCCTAGCCGCAGCTTCACTTTCATCTGATCTCCAGCCCTACAATACAATATTTAAATACAGGCTTTTGGGGTGCTTCACGCCAATATTCTTTTTCAACTTTTAATTGTGGCTTTATCTGTGAGCATCTTCTCTTTGTACAGTAATAAAAAAAAGTTTGCGGATTTCATAATATTTTTTCGCGCTTTTTTAAAATTCTAAAAATAAAATACTTTCAAACACAAATTTTTGAAATTTTGATAATTCATGAACCACACAAAATTTGGACCCAATCGGTTCAGCCGTTTATTGGATACAAACAGACAGACAGACAAGCAAAGTACATATATAAAACTTTAACTATTAAAACATAAAACTAAATATGTTTCATCAAAATAGTTTTTACCCATTCAAAACATTATCGGAATGATTTAAACATCAATCAATAAACTGTAACCAACTTGATTGAGAAAATATAGATTACTAGACTTTTAGGGCGCTTCGTACCCATATTCTATTCCAACTTTTAACTGTAGCTTTATCTGTGAGCATCTTCTCTTTGTAAAGTATAATAAAAAAAAGTTTGCGGATTTCATAATATTTTTTCGCGCATTTAAAAAATTCTAAAAATAAAAACTTTTGAACACAAATTTTTAAAATTTTGATAATTCATAAACCTTCCCTGGGGTCACGTGAGGTCCCACACAAAATTTGGACCCAATCGGTTCAGCCGTTTATTGGATAGAAACAGACAGACAGACAGACAGACCGACATACAGACAGACGATCAAAGTATATATATATAGATTTTCCCGGCCCACACCCTAAACTTAGTTTAAGGTGCGTACTGCAGTGATATGCAGTACTCAGGCCGAATGAATATTGAGTTTTAGTAGATTGTTCTCAGGATACAGTATTCACTATCTCCCCCAATTCATTTCAGTTTATTTTTGAAAATTAATGTCATCTTAGGATATTTAGATTATCTTTTTAAAAGTCCATCACTCCAGAAAGTTAATTTTAAAATTATAGTGCGATAATAAAGCAGTGATATTGTACCCCGGTGAATGAATGTAAGATAAAAAGGCAGTTACATTGTACCCTGCTGGTCAGTTGCCTGACTGCTTTCAAGCAGAGCGGACCTATCCTAAGTGGTCCCAGAATTACAGCTGGAGAAGCGCTGAGTTTAGTTTCGCATCTTGTATCCTACAGGGGAAGCAAGAATTGTACATAGATTAAAACAAAACTTCATCTTCAGCTTGGTGAACTAAAAGAAGGAGTTTAACGCCTCGTGGGTATACAAGCTATGCAAAACGATATTGGTATTTTACTCGACAAGATGAAGATTCCTCTCAAGAGAGCTTTCAGGGCTCACAACTCCCCATTTTGCATAAGGGGCGCAGTTATGGGTTTCCTTAATCCCTTAAATGGGAAACAGTATAAAATGAAGGAACACAGGGAGCAATCCCTTATACCCTTCTTCCTACAAACTTCCTTATCTCTCTCCTACCTGCTCCACAACTTGATGTCAAAAAAGAACTATTTGGAAAGGCCTTACTGTGTAAAAACAGAAACAAGAAGCAAGAAGAAAAAAGAAATTTAACAGAAAATAATAGAAGGGAAATCTCTTGACAGTAGCGATGGGGACTTAAAACAAGATAAAATAAGAAAGAAGAAGAAAACTTTAAACAGGAAAATTAGAAGGGGATTTTTTTCACCAATAGCAAATGAAGACAAATACACAGAATGACAGACTTCCCATCCCCCNTCTGTCCTACTCAAAATAAAATACTGGAAAATGTGTAGCCCGCACCAACCCCCCCTTCCCGCCTCCTAGAAATATCATGGAAAGTGTGTAGAACAGCAGCTTACACAGGCTAAATGTGTTACAGCTTACTCAAGCAAAATAGAAAACAAAACAAGGGGAGAGGGTAGTGACCTTGCTCCCCTGAGAATAGGTCTGAGATACAGGTTGGAAAAATAATTCTTTCTCTTGCAATGGCTAGCTGCATGATCATCCAGAAAATTCATTTATTCTTATTTTCAAAATTAGCTGCAGTATTATTGAAGGATGGACAAGGAATGGACAATCGAGAAGAATGAAAAACAAGAAAAGTCTCAAAATGTTTCCATTGATATCATATAGAAATTTTAAAATATTGTAAAATTTAATAAAATAAAAAAATTATTATAGTTAAAAAGTTTTATTGTACACTGGTGAATGAATGGAAGATAATAAAGCAGTTATATTGTACCCTGGTGTATTAATGTAAGATAATAAAGCAGTTACATTATACCCTGGTGTATGAATGGAAGATAATAAAGCAGTTATATTGTACCCTGGTGAATGAATGGAAGATAATAAAGAAGTTATATTGTACCCTGGTAAATGAATGTAAGAAAATAAAGCAGTTATATTGTACCCTGGTGAATGAATGGAAGATAATAAAGCAGTTATATTGTACCCTGGTGAATAAATGGAAGATAATAAAGCAGTTATATTGTACCCTGGTGAATGAATGGATGATAATAAAGAAGTTATATTGTACTCTGGTGATTGAATGTAAGAAAATAAAGCAGTTATATTATACACTGGTGAATGAATGGAAGATAATAAAGCAGTTATATTGTACCCTGGTGATTGAATGGAAGATAATAGAGCAGTTATATTGTACCCTGGTGAATGAATGGAAGATAATAAGGCAGTTATATTGTACCCTGGTGAATGAATGAAATATACTAATGCATTTATATTGTACCCTAGTGAATGAATGGAAGTAGATACCAAACCCTGTCATCAGTTCCTTGTTAGACCCAGATGCCACAATCAGACTTATCCTGCACAGTCAACGTCATTTAATAATAAAATAATGATAAATTAATTTTTAAGATTAAATTCTATTTTTTTTAAATAATTGCATATGCTCAGCAATCGTATTTATATTTTTGACCTCAATTTTTTTAATAGATTATCCTCCAATTTTCACAGAAATTTGTTTAATTAAATTAAGTGAGCCTCTATTAACCCTAAATAGTCCGGCCATTTATTCCTGATTTGGAGTGGATACGAAACGCCCAAGAACAAAATGTCCAATAACAAAACACCCAAAACATAACACCCAAAAACAAAACACCCAAGATTTCAAAATGTCCAAAGTTACAAAATGTCCAAACTTACAAAATATCCAAAGTTACAAAATACACAAAGTTACAAAATGTCCAGAGATAAAAAATGTCCAAAGTTACAAAATGTCAAACCGTCCAGAATTAAAAAATGTTTAAAATTTTCTAAAAATGTCAAAATAATAAAATGTTTAATTACAACTTAAAAACTGGTATTTTTATTTTCAAACAAAAAAGATTAAAAATCCCTATTACTAAGATATTAAGATACAAGATATTTAGTATGCAAGTTACTAAGATTTTATAACCTTGGACATTTTGTAATTTTTGACATTCTGTAATTTTGGACATTTTGTTACTTTGAACATTTTGTAACTTTGGACATATTGTAACTTTGGACATTTTGTAAATTTGGGCTTTTTGTTATCTTGGATGTTTTTGTTATTTGGGTGTTTTGTTTTTGGACGATTTGTAACATTGGGTATTTTGTTTTGTTTTTGGGTGATGTGTAATATGGGTGTTTTGTTATTGGACTTTTTGTTATTGGACATTTTGCTTTTGGGCGTTTTGTATCCACTCCCCTGATTTAATCTACTGCTAAATTATTTTCTGCTCTCTTTATAAGAAACATTACTTATACCTTCTTAAAGGGACCGTTCACTTATTTGGGTAATTTCAGAGTAAACTAAACAGCCTATTCGCTGTTGATTCGTAATAGTCTTACTTTTCAAAGACAACTGTGGCCGGAGAAAAAGCCAATTTTTTATTCAGAATTTGATCGGAAAGGGACGGTCCCTCTCTATAAGTGAACGGTCCCTTTAAGAATCAAAAATAATTATTTGGACACATTCTTTAGTATGCAATAGGAATTGTGTAAGTACAGAACGACCATAAGGCTTACCAATTTTAAAGTAAGTGAGGCTTGAGCTTTAATAATAAACAGTGACAAAACTTTTAAAAATATTTTTCACACATAATGACTGAAAAAAAATAATCATTCTAACATTTAAAGATCATTTTTTAAGTTCAATAGAGTAAAAGAAAATCCTGGAGACTGAGATTATCAGCATATTTTATACCTGTGCATTACACTGTATGCTAGAGATAGACGAATAGAAGTTGGTTTCACCATACTAACCCTCTTAATCATCAATCCCAAGCTCCTACCAGTTTCAAGATTTAAATTTTAGAAAAGTTGGACAAAATTCAAAACTAAGATGAAGATTTGATACTTTTTTACAAATAAGTTTTTTTTTCAGAGGGCCGGGGCACGAGCAATACTCTATGGTTTTAAATTCAAATGTTAACAAAGAACCATAATATCTTGCTGTTTATTTTACAGAAATAAGTTATAATTCCGTTTAAAATGTGTATTTATTTCTTCATAATGTTCTTAAAGAATGCGATCTTTTGTGTGTCAATTATGTCTTGATTCTTAAGTAGCGACATTAAAGCTGAGATAATAAAAGTGCGAGTTGACAAAAGGAATTCAGTCTTTGTAACAAACTCTGATTATCTAATACCTATATTTTTTCCACCTGATGGTGTAAAATTTGATATTTCAAACTTGGATTTTTTCATCTAACAGAATTAAACAGTACTAAACTAATTTTGTTTAGAAACTTTTAACTAGAACCTTTGTAACGAATGTGAAATTACAAAACACAAAGTTAATGTTGTAAAAAGACTATAGCGAACAGTGACCAATAAATTTATAGTGTAAAATGCGTCTTATAAATAATTGTTGAGTAAAAATGCTTAATTTCGTGTGATACAAATAAGCGAAGGTGTTAGAGTGAATTTCAGAAACAAAATTCGTTAGAAAATTATCGTAAGCCGCCCCTGGGACGAGATGAGGATTGAGGAAGAAAAGTAATGTTTTCAATAGGGATATTGTTAATCTATAATGTTCCTATAGTTTGATGCCAGGTTGCTAGAATTCATCGTATAAACACGTTGACTGCCTCGAATAATATACTTAGTCTTCTCCTCCTCTATTCCTAAATGGATACAGCTGGGGAACAACATAGAGGACACACTATCCTGCTCCAAGAACTCAATAACAGTATCTGCTAAACTCTTAGAGACCAGACCGAGGTTACCCAAGGTAGTGAGGTCAAGTCTTGAATAGATCTTGGTCAACACGTTTAACGGCAAGCAGGCTAGAGAGGTTGAGGTCGTTGTGACGTGGTTGGGTGGATCGATAACCGTACTCGAGATTTGAGTTTGATTAAGATCTGAGAGTAATGATCTCCTGGAACGTAAATTCGGCCGAAAGATTCGAGATGAATGTCCTAAACGACTCATTGTAATCTAATCTATAAAATATTAATAGAAAATGTGCAAGAGGAAAAATCTTATACAAACCGATCCAATTATACTTTCCCATGCACAATTACCATACTGACAAAATTTAGACATGTTTTTTTCGAATCAACAAATTGTTAACCTTAAGCAAAATGTTTAAATAGTTGAAACCAGTGCTGAAATAAAGCTAAAATCTAAATTTCTAGCTACTTTGTGACTAAAATATGGCCAAAACATACTTGGAAAACTCTTGTCGTCTCGTTTAGACAATATTCAAAATTGTGACAGTCTCTTAAAGGCGTATATCAGCGATACATAACAGTTTGACAGGTTGGAATTGTACATTATCTATTTATTACATACAAGGATTTTAACAAGAATAAACGACTATTAACAGCTAGATATACTAATATTATTACATATTACATATTATAATTTTATCCGAAATCTAATAATTTTACATATACATTTTAAAGGTCTTAAAACAAAAGATACAATTTCATTACAAGTTCATCAACCTAATTTTTAACCGTCTAAAAAAATTACTGTTCCACTGAAAATTTCCAAAATACGCCAAAATTTAATATTGCATTCCACGTCCACCGCAATTGCTTGATGTTACAGTGTTTGAAGCTTAATATCTGTTCTGAGCCAACAGATGCTTCAATTCCTCCCAGAGCGGAGCCAGATCTTCAGAGGTTGAATTCTTTTCATGCTCTCTCGCAAACCTTACAAATAATACGTTTGTTTATTCAAACTGAATCATGAAGTAAATTATTTCAATTTTCTAGCTGCGGATATAATTCAGGGGGGCTGGATCTTAGCTACCTGCGCGTGTATATTAGCCTGAGTGTACACTAAGGACAGTTTACTGATGAAGGATATTAACAGATTATGGCCTATTCATACAGTACAAACATCAAATATGAGTCCAATTTTTAGAGATTTCTGTAACCCTAGAGTAAACACTAGAGTATATTTACTCTAGAGTTAACTGCTACCCTGGGTAGAAATTGTCTTCGGTTTCTTGAACAGGATTCTACCCTGGGTAAATATATAAAACTTGCTTACTGCGCACGTGTATAAAATGACGTCAACAAATAAGTGCTGGGTTCAAAAGTCGTCGTTGCTTATTAGACTTGAAATAAAGTAAAAAAGAAATAAAAAAATTTAAAAATTTAATGAAAGCAAACAGTAATAATAATAGAAAATCATGGTTATTTTAAATTCATCAGAACGAATATAATATAAACTTTTTTTTATGCATCAATTCTGTTAAAGAACTGATGGATGGACATTTTGAAATATTCTCTTCTTAATGTCTAAATTTTAATTTTTCTAGGTATATTATTTTTTTATATTCGTATCGTGAATATAATTTTCGCTTTTCTGAACTATGCAATTTTCTTATATTATTTTCTGGTCTCTATTAGCGCATTCTACCCTGGTTAAATCTAATACCCCTGAGTTTGCTCTTCCCTTGGGTAATTTTACTCTAGAGTCTATCGTAACCCATGGTATTTTAGGTCGACAAAATCGGAACATAGGGTAACTCTAGAGTAAATTCCAATTTACCCGGGGTAGTACCCAGGGTAACTCGACTAAGAAATTGGCCTATGCAGTACGCTTTTGAAGTACAAGTATATGGGGAGGTTTTGTATCTTAAATTTTATTCAGTTTTCTCAGAACCGTTAATTAGCGATGAAAACTCGCAGATTTGGCTGTACCTACAACAAATTGACTCTTATCGGATTAGCGTACATCATCACTCATTTATAATATAACCTCGCTGATATAATTGCTCAATACTAAATTACTCGA
This sequence comes from Eurytemora carolleeae, assembly GCF_000591075.1. Lineage (NCBI taxonomy): Eukaryota > Metazoa > Arthropoda > Copepoda > Calanoida > Temoridae > Eurytemora > Eurytemora carolleeae. The sequence continues at coordinate 371,731 of NW_019396058.1, read as the reverse complement.
TCTATGTATAAATAACCAAAGACAGAAGGAGGTCTTAACAGTCAAGTTCGAGCATTTCTTGAGTAGTTTACGTTTCTACCAGTGATATTTCGAGCAATAATATCTGCACTCCGCATTTACTCAGTACATCCACAAAATTATTGCTGGTCAGTGATCAGGGAGTAAGGAATAGAAGGGAGATATAACTGACGCGGTTCGCCCTACCATATGATTATACATGCTTTACAGACGAAGTACTCCATTTGAAAAAGTTTTTTTTAAAGGTCGTCTTATAATTTTTTAAATTAAATGTAGTTACTTTACCATAATAAATAAAAACAATCTTATTTAATATAAAAAAACGTTTGTATTGCTAATAATTTTGCATCTTAAAAAATGAATTTATTTGGCGATGTTCAGCATACTTTTTTCCCTGTTAAATGTATTAAATGACCTTTTCTGAATACATGTACGCGGTAATTGTGCATAAGACGACATTTAAATATTTCTTATTTAAATGGAGTACTTCGTCTGTAAAGCATGTATAATCATATGGTAGGGCGAACCGCGTCAGTTATATCTCCCTTCTATTCCTTACTCCCTGTCAGTGATCAAAAGAAATATTTGAAGATTTAGGTCAACGAGGTTATAGTTTATAGAGTGATGATGTACGCTAATCTTTTACTAATTGTATATGGCCATAAACTATACCGAGAGAGTACTGCAGATTTGTTTATCAGAAGTTAATTCTGGCCTAACCTATAGCAAGGAGAATTGAATAGAAGGAGTGGGCGATAGGGTTTCCGTACACTTTGCTGTGACGTTTTTGGACTGCTGAAGAACTAGTTTTTGCGTAACACAATAACAAAGGCAGCCGATCTAATGTAAACAAACATGAGTTAGTATACGGTGAATCTTCATCTAACGCACCAGAGATGCCAGATGTCTGTTTATCATTTTTGTTATTGTTTACAATCTTTATTATTGTTGTTACGCAAAAACTAATTCTTCAGCAGTCTAAAAACGTCACAGGAAAGTGTACGGAAACCCTATTGCCCCCTCCTTCTATTCAATTCTCCTTGACCTATAGTATATCAATATTAGTAAACAGTTGTAATTGTACAGTACAGCTAACTGAGCACACAGGTAGAGAACTATCCTCCCCCCTGATTTAAGGTGGATTAAAGCCAAAGAGAATAGAATATAAATTAGAGTGGAATTTACTAGAAAAAAGTGTAAAACGGCCATTTTGTTGTACTGTTTCCATACTGCAGGTGTACTTCACATATTTGCGCTATATAACCTTTTGGGCCCTGGAACATCATTTTATAGAAAATCTAAAATTAATATTAAAAGAAAACCAAATTATGAAATAGGCTGGTTTCATAATTGGCCAATGATCATTTCACATAGACTCTATGCCTTTCACTTTACAAACGATGATTTTCCGTTATAACTATAAATCAAATGATGTTTTTTATTCACCTAATTCATTTTATAAAGTTTATTTTAAATCTTTAAAAAATTCGAAATTTAAATGCTTAGTCTAATGAACATACTGTATTAATGTACTCTATTGCATATAACTTGTAAACATTTACATGCTTTGTACACTTTGAACTCCCTTTCAGGCTGAAAGGGACTGGCAAAATTCATACCGAAGGATTTTCTAAATTCCACTCTAATATATATTCTATTCTCTTTCATTAAAGCCTAACTAACCATGGATGTATTCAGTATCATAAACAAAGAAATTGAGTAGTTGCCAATAACTCGGATTTTCCAATCTATATCTGAGCAACCGAATATTGTAGAAATTATATATTTCAAACTATGAATTCTGCTATATAAAATTTTACCAAGATATAGGCATATCTTTAATTTACGTCTTGGATTTGAGTTTTTGACACAAACTCTAATTTTATTATCCCTATATCTTTACAACCTGAAGGTATAAAGTTTTGATATTTCAAACCTAGATTATTCCTTATTTGTGTCATAAAATTTTGGAAATCCCAAAATAAAGAGTTTAATGCTACACCTGGCGCACTGTAGTGCTGTGGATAAACAGAAAAGAGGCAAACTCTGATCTGTTGACGGATTAACTTGTTGAATCCTAGATCCAGAGGATAAGTCATCTCCTGATATCTTAGATCCAGAGAATAGATCAGAACCTTGATGTTTAGATCTCATCTTTCCTTTCTTCTCAGACAGTTTTATGTTAACTTCTTCCTAAAAATGACATATTGATTTTTAATCGAAAATATCTTGTTCCAGAGCAGAGATAGTAGATATAGGTTTACTCTAAAGTATGCAAAGTGAATGAACATATTATTTATTTACTTTTCAAAGGATAAGACTTCAATGACGACCTAGAACATTAAATCTTAAGATTTGAGGTTAGGTATAATGTTTACCAATTTTTAAGCGTAACTTAGACGTATTAGACCTCCCAGCTCAGGGCTAAATGTTTTATGGGTGTTATCATTTTCAGATAACTTTAATATTTATTATTTATATTTTGCTAGTACAATATTTACCAAGATTAAACTTAGTTCAGATAACTAACTATATTATTTATTATTTATATTTTGAAAGTACAATTGTTGACTTTAAAAAGTCACTATAATAAAACAAAGATATCTGAAATGGATATTTCTAACATTTATTTAAAAAACGAAAGTTTTGAAATATTTGCATAAGACAGGGTTAAAATTGGTTGGTTTAGAAATTAACAAAGGAATTAATGATGAATACTTGTGTGCACTTCATGGGAGTGTTGTATAGCTTCATGTTGGTGGAGCAGATCAACAGGAACTGGAACAACAGGGCTTATCAAAATTAGTAGGCAGAGATCAGGTATAAGCACGCCTGCTGTTAGCTGAGTATCTGTATCATCATAATGAAGGAGTCAAGAGGCTCCTTGTGTCGGAGCTGTTACTAGCCCAACTCTCCTAACCTGACTGAGGGGCTAGGATGTGTAGAGGGGTGGGGGGACGAAGGAGCGAGGGTGACATGTGGGCGGACCGGCGGAAAAAGATTAATACGTCTTGAAAATAGTCAACGGCATCTGAATCGGTAAAATCGTCTTCCTTATATTTCGAATTTGTGCTAACAACAATATTTACCAAGATTAAACTTAATTCAGATAACTATATTATTTATTATTCATATTGCTAATACAATATTTACCAAGATTAAACTTAGTTCAGATAACTATATTATTTATTATTTATATTTTGCTAGTACAATATTTACCAAGATTAATCTTAGTTCAGATAACTATACTATTTATTATTTATATTTTCCTAGTACAATATCTACCAAGATTAATCTTAGTTCAGATAACTATACTATTTATTATTTATATTTTGCTAGTACAATATTTACCAAGATTAATCTTAGTTCAGATAACTATACTATTTATTATTTATATTTTGTTTGTACAATATTTACCAAGATTAAACTAGATACTCACAAAAACAAAACAAGATTTGATTATTTTAAATACTTTTTCAAGAAAAAATGTCTTGTTTTAAAATTCAAAATTTACCTCCGAGAATTGTTCAATTATATCTTCTCTTGATCCGATATCAGCCATACTTGAGATCTCGGCTAGATCAGAGATAGGATCAGATCTTAATATCTCTGTATCTCCTTGGAACGATTGATTCCTTAGAGGTTTCCTAGCAATCCTTCCTTTTCCTCCATCATTGATCTCGTTCTTCTTCCGAATCTGACACTTCCCGCGGAACTTTGGGACCTCCCAGTCAAACCTGAGTTCCTCATTAATATCAACCGGCGAATCCTCATCATCAGAGAATATATTCCCGCTGTGTTTCTTCTTTGGTTTGCGTCCATAGGTTAATCTCTGGTATTTGAAGGGAGGAGGGGAGGAAGAAATATCATAAACACACTTTTTAGAGTTAGTTTTCTTTTTCCCTATTTAAATTTATAAATGAGTTTTATCATGCATTCTTTTAAATTTTTTAATATGAATTCTTAATTAATCACCTTCAGTTTGGATGGCGGGTTTCTGTTGCTTTTTAGCTCTTGCCTTCATATCCTTAGAACAAATCTCGGATTATAATAAATGTAATCATCATAGGAATAGGTAAGGCTTATCGTCAACATAAAAAGAGTTAAATTGTGTGGTGATTTAATTCTAATACTAATTCTCATTTTGTTCCAAAAGGTTTCCATCCTTGCAACTTCACCCTTGTATCTTAATTATAAAAAGTTTAGAATCTAAAAAGGTCCAGGGTGTCCCACGAAACTTGTCAGTAGCAAGACGACTTGAAGGTCTTCTTTGAACTTTGAAATAATTTGCGGAAGTCGGCAATTTTATATCATTTTCAAATTTTTGGTGGATTTTCTTTTCGAATTAGCACGTTTTCAAAAAAAAATATTTTCCAGGTCTTTCTTCTAATTTTGATGTTCCATAAACCTTCCATGGGGTCATATGAGGTCCCACACAACATTTGGGCCCGATCGGTTAAGCCATTTTGACGTTTATTGGATACAGGCGGACTAACGGACAAACATACACCCTGTGGAATCTGAGGATCTACTAGAAACTTTTAATGTTCAGGATTTTTGAAGATCTCAGAGAAAAGCAGATCCATGTGCTGAGTGTGAAATGTGAAACCTAGATTCGGAGAAAAAAGAAACTTGATCGACACATGAAAATTCAAACTTTCTCCTATATTTCTAAAACTTTTCATTCCTTAATTTTATATTAATTATGTTGATATTTTGATTTTATCCTTGTCAAACCATGAGAATGTAAATCATGAGTTTTTTATATAAATTATATATCTTATTTGAGAATTTGGCTTGGAAATAAATAAATTATCAAAAAGTATATAATCGTCTTTTCCAGACGAAGAATGGGTTGAATGAACCTACAGTTTTATACGAGGGTTCATCTCTTTAAAGCAACTTCCAGTTTTATATGAAAGGCCTTGAGCTAACATTTTAATTATTTGTAAAGATGTTATATAAAGGTGGTATACTAAGACTTGGCTAATTAGCAAAGTCATTAGTGGTATAGATCTAGTAACAATGTGTTTCCTCCATCCTACATTAAACCTAAAATTTACCATCTACAAAACTATATCATCATTCGACGAGTATATGAAATCTACAGGTGAATATTTGTTAATTCTTGACCAGAACCTAAAACCTTGAACATATCGAATATTTATCAGTGAAATATTATGCACATGAACTTAGTTAACTTAAAACATATGTATTCAGTATCGTTTCCATCCTGTTCATAAACTCCGTCTGATTGATCTCATACACGTACTCCACCTCGTGAGATGTTTCCTGAGGGCGTCTTCCACCTCTAAAAACCTTGTCTACACTGCTCTGGTCTTATTCCGCCTCCATGGTTCTAATTGTCTACTTGTCTGAAGCTATAAGTCCTCTTCCTTCTTCCTATGATTTCTCAAGATCGGAGAACAATCTCAAGGATGTCTTCCTTGGTTTCCTTATATTATCCCCTCGCTACTTTAAGGATCACACCTATAGGTGAACTGCAATTACTGCTAACATATATATACTTTGTTTGTCTGCCTGTTTGTTTGTCCGTTTGCAACCAATGAACGTCAAAACGGCTGAACCGATTGGTCCCAAATTTTGTGTAGGACCTCACGTGGCCTCAGGGAAGGTTTATGAATGATCAAGATTTCAAAAATTTGTCTCAAACAAAATTCGATTTTTATCAAATTTTGAAATCCATGAAATTTTTTTTATGAAATCCACGAAGTTTTTTGTTTTGTTTTACAATGTACACAAAATGTTCACAATTAAAATATAAGATGGGCGCGAAGCCTAGTCTATACATATATATATATTGCTTGTCTGTCTGTTTCTTTATTTGTTTGTCATCGATCTGTTTGTTTGTATCTATTAAATTCCAAAACGGCTGAACCGATCGGGCCCAAACTTTTTAAGGGACTTCACATGTCCCCAGGGAAGGTTTATAGATGAACAAAATTTCAAAATTTTGCGTCCAACAAAATTCAGTTGTCGTTAAATTTTGAAAATGCACAAATTTTTGTTTTTAAAATCCGCGAACATTTTTTAGTTTTTATTTTACAATGTATAAGAGGAGAAAATAATCAAAATTGAAATAGAAGATGAGAGCAAAGCGCCCTAAAAGCCCAGTAACTGATAAAAAAGAGATTCAAAAGAATTCCGTCTTTCAATCATAATTCACCTAGAACTTTCTTTTACACCCAAGAAGACTCTGAATGAAGCAAAAGATATCTCTTCGAAAATTGTTGCTCATATCAAACTCGAACCCGAGCAACTTTGTAAGTGTATTTTTATATAAAAGAACATTTTGCCTCTCTAATTTATATTATTTGAGATTTAAACCTTATTATTTGAGACCTGATGCAATATTTGTAAAACAAATATATAGAAAATATTTTGTAATCTCTCATTAGTTTAATTTCATTTCCCAGTGTGAGGATAGAAGTTGGCAATATCTACTTCAATAAAGCAAACTATAACACTCGTATATAAAAGTGGTGCGCTGGTTATCAGGAAATACTCATTACTCACACTGGGTATGAGAGAACTTTAATGTTTTTAAAGTCTCAAAAACAACGTTACGAGTACACATCCATACAAGCAAAGTATATATATAATATACCAGGCTTTTAGGGCGCCCATTTTCTAATTCAATTGTGAACATGTTCTCATTATAACATTGAAAAACAAATAAAAAAATTACGCGGATTTTATAAAAAAAATTTGGGGTGACGCAATTTCCCACAAAAAATTTTGGGCCCGATCGGTTTAGCCGTTTTGACGTCTAGGGCATACAAACAAACAGACAGACAAGCCAAATTTATAGGTAAAGAATTTTGTTCAAATTTCGAAAATTTAGGTTTTATTTTATAAATAGAAATCTGAACGAAATTCTTGATATCTCCTGAAATATTGAAAGCATAAAAAAGTATCCCGATCGGAAAATGGAAATGCTCACGCCCAGGACTAGAAGAATTTCGTGATTATTGTTTCAAGAATCATGAATAGGTTGACAAATGAATGTTGAAAGTTATTTCAACACAACCTTCTGTTCTACTTGCTTCTGTATTAAAACTTGTTTTACCTTTAAAAACGAATGCTGTCGAGGCTGAATAAATGAGCGCTTCTTGGCCCTTGGTTCAGGTTTCTTCTTTGTCCTTAGATTAAACCATGGGTCAAAACCAAAGAGAATAGAATATATATTAGAGTGGAATTTAGTCAATCCCTCGGTATGCTTTTTTTCAGTCCCTTTCATACTGAAAGTTCAAAGTGTACAAATCATGTAAATGTTCACAAATTATATGCAGTAGAGTACATTAATACATTATGTTCCTGGACATCCATTTCAATTTCGAATTTTTTAAAGCTTTTAAATAAACTTTGTAAAATGAATTAGGTGAATAAAAAACATCATTTGATTTATAGTTATAACGGAAAATCATCGTTTGTAAAATGAAAGGCAGAGTCTATGTGAACTGATCATTGGTCGATTATAAAACCAGCCTATTTCATAATTTGGTTTTTTTTTTTTAATATTAATTTTAGATTTTCTATAAAATGATGTTCCAGGGCCCGAAAGGTTATATAGCACAAATATGTGAAGTACACCTGCAGTATGGAAACAGTACAACAAAATGGCCGTTTTACACTTTTTTCTAGTAAATTCCACTCTAATATATATTCTATTCTCTTTGGTCAAAACTATACATAGGCTTTTAGTGAGGACTATTTTATTGTCTTTATTCAACACTAAATTAGTCGTATCGCAGTTAAAACAAGTAACATGTGAAACTAATAGTCTGAGGCACCTAAATTTTGACGTAGATACTAAGAAAGAAGTCTTTGCCACAATCCCTATATCTTTGCAACCTGATGGTGTAAACCTTTCATATTTCAAACTAAATATTTAATCTAACAGAAGTTTTAGATTGGACTGAAAAGTTACATGTATATATATGAATGTCTTTTTTTATTATGAAGATATGAAATACATGTTATCTCGGATCAAATGACTGGTGTAAAAACTAAACTATTATTTTAGGATAAACTACAGTCTGAAAGAAGAAGGCTAAACCATTGTGATCCACTCAAGAACTATATATGCAGGATGATTAAATAATCAAGAACATTGATTTTTATCCTGTCAATTTTCAAGTTAAAAGAACATAAAAATGTTATTTTCTGTATTTTAAAAACTAAGATTTTACGCAAACAAAATTTTTATCCAGCCTCTTAAAGGAAAATAATATTGGCACATTTTAAATGTTAAAACTGTAAACATGTAATATTTAATCCCAAGCTTTCATGATAAATAATGATCGTCATGTTGCAGATGATCTGGGAGATCAAGATTAGTAAAGACTTGCTCACTAATCATATCTCAAGAAGTGATCCGTTATATCAATAACATTCAATGTACAAAACATTTTATAAATATATCATGCTAATTATGTGTACTTTTTCAGCTTCACAGCTTACTGATGATCAAAAGAAATAAACTCTAAAACTAGTCTTGATTATTTGTGTGTATGGGGTGGCGTATAAATAATACATTGGTTAAAAAAGTTCTGCACTTCTATTGTTCCGACGGTGAAAATTAAATTGAGACGCTAAAAACTGAAAATTGCCCGACTGGGGTGAATTATCTTATAAAAATTGCTTACCCGTATTGTACTTGATTGTTAGTCCGTTTCTGTTCAGGAGATATCACCTAAATAAAGGAATACTACATACACAGACTGAAAACGGAAAATTTTAAAAATCATTTCCTTTTTAACAATCCTCCTGGCCTTGCATAGTAGCCTAGTTTTCAATAATTTATCAATATATAAATCAAAAATAGTTCAAATTCAACGATTAAGGATGAGATCTAACGATCAACGAGTTCATTCCTCATTCTTCAACAATCCAAGTACTGTACTGATAAGCTTGAGGACTTAAAACGTAAAGGTGCTTTCGATGCCAATTTATCTTAAGATCTACTAAAAAATTTAGGAATAAAAATGTGCATTTTCTTTTCTGAGATTATATGATTTGTGGTTTGTGTACCTGAATAGTGAATAAGATTATCTCACCTTGATATTTTCTGAGCTAGCTGAGTTCCTGATGGAAGGAGTTTGATGCAGCACTGTTTCTACTGGAAAACAATGCGTTTGAAGACGAAAGTATTAAGACTCAGGTTCTAGACTTAGCATTGAGTCTAGAACATTCGTCTTCAAACTCTTTGTTTTCCAATCCTAGAGACTTTGCAGTTGGAATGGTTGGATCCGTCTTCTTGTTGACTTGGAACTCTGTGCCCGCTGTTTTCTTAGTTTCTGTGTGTGGAGATTCATCAAACCCCCAATCTTTAAGAAGTAGTTCTGCTTTCTTCTTTTTCTGGTCCAGTTTCCGAACTTCTTTACTCTCTGTTTTATTCTGTATCCCTTTCCTTGTCGTGTCTTGCTTCGTTCTGTCTTCCTCTTCATTTTTATTCTTCTTGTTTCCAGATTGAGAGTAGGATTGGATTTCCTCCAAAACATCATTAGATTCAGTTAAAACATCTCCTGGTTCAGTAACTGAGAAGTCTTTCGGATCTTGATCCAACATCTCTTCAGGAAACAATTGATTGTTCTCCTTGATCTTCTGATTTTCCTTGAGATCTACGTCCCCCTCTTCTACACGATCTGATCCCAAACCTTTTTCATAATCCTGAATTAGTTGAGGATGAAGATGATGTTGATCTTGTGTTCCTGAGTACAAGCCTGAGATCTCTTCCTTCTTTTTAGTTTCTGATTTATCTTGCTTTAGTATAGGATGGGACTCTTCCATAATAGTTGATTGAGTACTGCTGGCTGCTCCTTTGTCTAGCTGAACATGGTTTGATTGAAATCTGGCACTTTCTTTCGACTCTTCCGACTCATTGTAAGAAAGATCTGCCAATGCAATACTATTATAACTTTTCTTACTTTCATCCTCCATTACATAATCTTCATCAAGGTTAAGAGTTTTCTTTAAACAAACAGGAGTTTTTCCAGTTCTTTTCTTTCCTTTACTGCTGTCTTCAGATTGACTTATCACAAGATCTCCAGCTTTATTTTCTGCAACTTCATCCTTTTCCTCAATACATGATTGGGAGTCTTCAAGGTCTTTAAATTCTTCTTCATCTTCGAAGTTAAGAGTTTTCTGAATGCCTTGTAAAGAACTCTTCTTATTCCTACTTGAATTTCCTAGAGATTCGGAGAGTGCGTCTAGATCATCATTATGTAGAAAACTTTCATTATCAATGGACCTATTTACGGATCGATCAAAGCCTCTAGGTTCTTCTCCGTCAAAGCCAAGGGCTTCAGTTGAATAGACTGGGGTCCAAGTTCTTTTCTTCCTTCTCATCGCTCTGGTTCTTGATGATGGCGTTGTTCTCCTGTACTTGTCTTTAACTGGAGTTTCATTACAGATATTCGGAGAACAAGTGTTCCTGGATTCCTCCTCAAGATCTAGGGTCGGCGGAGAATTGAAATCTAGGATTCGTTTAGAACTAAGACATTTCATTTTCCCAGCTTTTCTTGTAAATCTTGTTGCTCGAATTCTTCCTCCGCTCTTAGTAAGCTTGGACGCGTTAATAAAGGGATTGCTTGCTAGGTTAAAGTCTCCGGACGGAGGAGGACTTGTGATTTCTCCTGATGGTTGGGTTGGTTTCTTCTTCACGAATTTCATAACTTTCTCCTGTACAGTTCTTTTATTGTTTTTCTTCTCAAATGGTTTCAAACCTAGATCCATAACAGAGGCTGGGTGAAGCCTTTGCTTTGGTCTAGCACCAAGATTCTCTGGCAGATCTCTAGTGTATAGTAGACTATCCACTATTAGAGATCTATCATCTAATATTCCTTCATTCCTTTCAGCAGGCGGAGTCATTGATCCGGAATTCTTCTGTTTACAAGCTTTTTCTCCTGATCTATTAACTGTAAGTGATGCATCTACACTTTTCTGAGATGATGATGAAATATCGTTTGTTTCAGAATAATTCTTTTTTGATGTCAAAGCACTTGCTCCTGCATTCTTTTCAGACGGCAAAGCTCTAGCTTCTGTATTCATCTCAGCTAACAAAGCTCTATCCCCTTTATTCTTTGCGGCTGACAAAGATCTAGATCCTTTATTCTTCTCAGGTGACAAAGCTCTAGCCCTTTTATTCTTCTCAGCTGACAAAGATGATGCTCCTTTATTCTTCTCAGCTGACAAAGCTCTAGCTCCTGTGTTCTTCACAGCTGACAAAGCTGTAGCTCCTTTATTCTTCTCAGCTGACAATGATCTAGCTCCCTTATTTTTCTCAACTGACAAATATGTTGCTTTTGTATTAGTTTCAGTTGACAAAGCTGTAGCTCCTTTGTTCTTCTCAGCTAAAAAAGCTCTATCCCCTTTATTCTTCTTAGCTGACAAAGATCTAGCTCCTTTATTCTTCTCAACTGACAAAGCTCTAGCTCCTTTATTCTTCTCAGCTGACAAAGCTCTATCCCCTTTATTCTTCTCAGCTGACAAAGCTGTAGCTCCTTTATTCTTCTCAGCTGACAAAGATCTAGCTCCTTTATTCTTCTCAACTGACAAATATGTTGCTCTTGTATTAGTTTCAGCTGGCAAAGATGTTGCTCCTTTATTCTTTTCAGCTGACAAAGCTCTAGCTCCTGTATCCTTCTCAGCTGACAAAGATGTTGCTCCTGTATTAATTTCAGCTGGCAAAGCTCTATCTCTAACACTATTCGCATCTCTCACTGCTGGAAAAGATCTAGGTACTGAATTCATGTTAAATAAAGATGCCTTTCCTTTCGATCTCTTGTCTACTTCAGACATCTTTGCTCCAGAATTTAATTCCCCTGGAAGAACTTGATATTTGGATTTTCCCTCTTTCATTGCTTGTGTTTTATCTGTCCTTTCATTAAATCCTTTCTCCCAAGGATTTGGTTTAGGCGTTAATATGATTCCTGAGGCAAATCCAGCTGTTTTTCTCTCCCTGGTTTGTAGAGGGGGTGGAGAAAGGTTGGGTTGAGTAGAATTAGGAAAAGGTGATGACCCCTCCAGAGGTATAGGAACAGTTTTGATTTCTGAAACCTTGACAACCATTGGTGAAGATGTAGGAGGATAGACAGGACCAGAGTTCAGGCTTAAAAAGGAACATTTCGATCCTTTACCCTTCGGAACTAAAAAGTAAAAATAGATGAAAATACTAAAATAAACAAAACAAAAATATTCGAGAAGGGACTGTAAGCGTAATCTCAAGCTTTGTCTGATCAAGTATGAATTAGATACCTTTGTTTGTAATTTTAAAATCTAATTTATGGTTTTCAATTTAGATTCTCTCTACAAAAGTGACCTGCGCATTACCACTGCGAGAAAACATAGGAATTATCAGAAACAAACACTTTCAACCCCAGGACAAAAACAATATCTTCAACATTATTGGTCAGAGGACGCGAATTAAAAGCTTCGACTCGGGTCGTAATTCCTTATACCCAGCTTTAAAACCAAATCTAAGACCCAACTCTGACGAAAGCTTGTGTCACAAGATTGAAAGCTTCGACTTGGGAAGTTTTAGTGGAAAATTTAAGTTGTGGAAAAATTATATGCAACTTAAATCCGAAAGCTGAAGCAAATAAGGCCCAACGACAGCGTATTTTCTTGAATTTTTTAAATCGCCTGCTCAGATGAAGATTTCAAGAGTACCGTTGTGAATCAGGCAATGACATCTTTGCATGGAGGGTCACTTAAAATTACGCTTACAGTCCCTTTAAGGTTAGTATGATCAGATTAAATGAGGGATAGATTAGATAATGGAAGTAGAGAATTTATTATAGGTTTCCAGGAAACTTAGATTTCCACGCATAGCTAGGAAAATTTGTAAATAGAAAACTATTTGTATGTTCGCAATACTTTTTAATCAAGAGAATACCTGCTTCTACTTCCTGTTGAGCAACTACAGAGAGGTTCAAAATCTTGAACAAGGATGCTCTAGACACATCAGTTCCAGACGGTTTATTGGCATTTCCGGCCGATTCGGCGGCAGGGATGACCGATCTAGCGTTAGGAATGGACGATTCATTTGAAGAGGAGAAACAAGTTTTCTTCTGAGCGCACGGAAGAGCATCACTATCGTCTGATGTTTCGGCCACACATTTCACCGGAGATATTTCCCTGCAACAAGAAGAAACATTACCAAGATGTCGTCCAAATTCAAAATTATGTTTTATTTCCATATGAATGTTGTCCCTGTGCCGTATTTTGATACTATTTCATCAGAGAATAACAAATATATTGAACTAAAAAATGGGTTAGTTTGATAATCATTGGTTTAATTTGATCACAACTCTTTAATATTTTAAAAGATCATTTCTCTCAATTTCAATGATTCTTAGTTGAATTCAATGCACATTTTCATTAATGACAATTCGAAAGAAGATGATTTAATATTAAACTACCTTGGTTGTACTCTCAACGCCATTTGAGACTTCTGTGGAGTTTTGATGAGTCCCGCGGTGACATAGACTCCGCCTGTATCCAGGACTGGTCTTCTCTCCTCTCCATTAAAAAGTAGTTTACCAGGATATAGAGCCCGGAGTATCTTCTCCAGGATACTATTCTCCTGTAGGACAAGAAGGATAATATCCGACCGAGCATCCTGTATCATACACTCCAGGGCATCTACTTCAATCCTTAGTGTTATTCCAGGTCCTTTCTTAAACACAGTCACCTTACCACCAGGTAGATTTGATTTATAATACTCGAGTTTAATTCTCAAATCTAGAATTCAACGTTAAAAACTTTATTTAAACTTACTTCTTAATCTAGGATGAATTCAATTAATGAGATTCAATTCGAAATACACTTCCAGTTTTTAAACATTATCAGAGTCAAAATTAAAAAAGAGTTGAGCCTTTGCCACACTCTCGGATTTTCTAATCCATATATCTTTGTAACCAAAAGTCTTGAAACTTAGATATTTTAAACTTCGAGTTATGTCAGATCAAACAACCTAATTTAAAATCATCAAATGTTTACACAATCAGGTTCCAAAGATATAAAGAGTAATAACCAAAAAACAATGAAATAGGAAAGCCGACATTGTAGCAATACTTAAGTGTAAGCAATCAGTTTTACCAGACACTTATAGGTCTGTTTACACTGCACAATTGCTGCGTTTGATGGTTATTGAACTATTTAAAGTTAAAACTTGATTCTCAAAGTTGTCTTACTTTTCCAGAGTTTTTTTGTTATCACTGTAGAATTAGAAAAATTTGAGATAAGTGTTCAGTTTCTCTCTATGATTTTGTTGTGTATTTTAGCTGAAATCGAAACATGTGATATAAAAAAATCAATATCTTTTTCCTTAATAACAGATTGTTTTTCCAAAGCTAGACATTCCCACTGCAAATTCGATTCGTCCTTCTCCCTTACATAGTTGATGGAGAGTACACCAGACCTAGAGTCAAGATCAATTCAAATTCAATTCAAGATCAATTCAAGATCAATTTAAGATAAATTCAAGGTCAATTTAAGATTAATTCAAATTCAATTTAAAATCAATTCAAACTCAATTTAAGTTCATTTCAATATCAATTCATCAATTCAAGATCAATTCAAGATCAATTTAAGATCAATTCAAGATCAGTTCAAAATCAATTCAAGATCAGTTCAAAATCAATTCAAAATCAATTCGAGATCAATTTAAATTCAATTCAAGATCAATTCAAATTCAATTTAAGATCAATTCAAAATAAATTCAAATTCTATTTAAGATCACTTCAAGGTCGAATTAAGATCAATTCAAAATTATTCATTCGGATTTCTTTAAAACGCTTGGAATGTTTGAATTACACGTTTCTGTTCAGTAAAATAAATAATTCATCTGTCTCTTCCATATTTGAACAATATTTTATAGATTCTACAGTCCATTGTTTTCATTGACTTTACTCTAGATGGAAATGATCAATTATAAGCTATAATTAAGTTAAGAAAGTCACGTTGTAAACCTAAGTAAGTTTTTACGTCTCCCAAAATTCAAGACATTAGAGGATCTAGGAAATACTTGGAATTCTAAGAACTGATAAAAATATTCAGTTGTAAAATTGCGGTTGTCGAGGTCTTGAAAATAGAAATACGTAAAAAACTATCGAGTTAACCTGTTGGTATCTAAGTCAGAATGGAGGGTGGTGGAGTACAATAATAAACTAACCTGAGGGAGAAATCAACCCAGAAATGCGAATACTCCGGTGGACTGAATATCTGTATATCTCCGACAGTACATTTGAGAGCAGGGAGAGAATGAACCAAACATCCTGCTCCCATCATTCCATTTAATAAATTCAATAATACTCTGAACAACGGAACTAGTGACTCTTAATCAGCATAATGGAAAAAAAACTGTGTGATATAACTAAATCAAAACTGAATTAAAGGGACTGAATGCGTATTTTCGAGTGACCCTCCATGCAAGCATGGCAATGCACGATTCACAACAGTATACCCGTATACCCATTATCTGATTACGTTCTTTACAGAAGGTTATTTAAAGTTACGCTGACAGTTGAATTTTTATGTGTGGATTTCTACGTCAAAAACATAAAACAACAACTACAAAAATTGAGGTTTGTTCTATTAGACGTTCATAAGGATACAAACTTCAAGTTTATCGTTATCAACAAACAACGAACTAGTTCCTGCCTTGCAACTGGATCAAAATCCTTCAACTTGACAAAGAGGGATCTAAGACCTTGATCCGGAAATATATCTCGGGATAAGGTCTCCAGGTTCAGGCAGTTACATATCCTTCAATATTACATCTATTTATGTTATTGTAATGGGTATCATTAAGTACGAAAAGTTTTTGGCGGGATTTTTAATTTTTCTAGTTTGTTTGAGATCAAATGATACCCTATACAACATATAGTTTTATTCTTCAATCTTGTTTTTACCCACCTTATTTAATAGAAGGTCGATAAAATTACTTTATTCCCCTGTTGTTAAATAATTTATCATTCTACAGCGGGGAATATTAGGTGTAAATATTGAAATTTTAATAGCAGGGTGATAAAGTTAATTTTTTCGCCCTGGTGTAAGCAATAAAGTTACTTTTTCGCCCTAAAACGGGAAATATTAGGTGTGATCAATTTTGATAAAATTAAAATTTCTTATCAGATTCTTTATTTCGGATTCACAAACAAGAAAAAATCATCATGTTTTAAGGTCACTTTGCATCAATAATGAAATAAACAGAGCAGTTCCTCGACAATTATTGTAAATTTATAATATAATTAAATTATAAGATTAAGAAAATATATAGTACAGAAATGCACGTCCAACTGAAGTAAATTGCACGTAAGGTTGAAATCTTGTGTTTTCAATCATAACTCTACATATAGAAGAGCTATTGAGAAGAACAAAAATTTAAAATTCGGTGATGGTGATGGACCAAACCTCTGTAGAGTAAAAAAAGTAGATGTTAGTTCCACATTTATTGAAAATATATTTCGGCCTGGGCTGACCCTCGTCAGTTCTAACGATATAATAACCATCAAAATCGATTAAAATAAAAAAAATTCTTTTTAAACCACAAGAAAATAAACAAACCAAAAAAGATTATTTAAAAAAAAATTGGGCTGTCAAATGGACAAAAGGGAAACGAACTCAGATCATGAGATGGAAAAAATATAATTGGCAAATATTCACTTTTTAAAAAATGTTTTAAGACAATTATTATTCCTGGAGATTGTTTCTGTCACGAAGATTAAAACAAACTGTTTAGATGTATGTGTATGAAGTGGTGGTGGGGGTCGATCTAATTAACAAACTTTTACGATTGGTGGAGGGGTGGGCGGCTTGTTTAAGGAGGGGTATTAAACCTTTTAAAGAATTGGACATAAACAATACTCTTTTTTAAAAGATACTGAATTACAGTTTACAATTTAATAGAAACTATTTTTTCTGTTCATTCCTCTGAGTTCAGTCATAAAATCTCTAATGTATTTAGATTCTCGTAAAAACAAAAATATTTTGAATTTCGGGGCCGGATAAATTTTCCTTTCTTCTGCTTAAAATCAACTGGAGGAGCTATGAGGTCACCAAGTTACGCGAGAATTACAAAGCTCAATAACCCCAGATCTGGAGGGGATCAGATTAATACCTGAATATAGTTTCTAGAACAGATCCTTGGGTTAAGAAGTCTCCGCACATATTCAAGTAATGAACTAATCCTGGTAGATATTCTACTAATCCTTCACTTACTCTTTTCCTGGAAATATTTTTCAACATTACAAGATATGGATTTCTACTTTCTACACAAAGTTAATAGTTATATTACTTACATTTTTTACAGCTTACAGTGATCCAAAACTTATGCAAATAAATTAATTTAAAACCAGAACTATTTCCAAATTGCGATAAAAAAAAACAAATAAAATGGACAACTTACAATAAATATATATATTATATATTTAAGAAATCTTTTATGCAGAATGAACACATTAAAAGCCCACTTGCATCAATGACCTGAGTTCCCAAGTTAAAGTGTGTATTTATTTAGTACCTGAGTGCCTTGTCACTGCTTGAAAAGAAATCGTTGAAGAATCTAAGAATCTGTACACGAACATCAGGACCAAAATTACTAAAATGTACCATTTAATTATCATTCCTTAATTAAAGAATATCAAAATCTACTATATTGTCTAAACATTGCAGTAGGATCTAACAACCATTCCGACGCAATGAATGAGTAATGCATCTCTTTTTATAATTTTGTAGTTTTAAAGTTTCTTCTTATATTTACAACCAAAAATATATGTATAGACGTCTAAGACATTTTGGAGTTTTGCGGAAATTAAGAAATGATTTATGTAATTATAATTACAACGACAGAATATGATTTTTCAATTGAAACTCTTAAGAACTAAGAAAAAGCTAACCTCGAAATGGCAATATCTAGCATAGTTTTAGCGGAGTAGTGAAGAATGCGTCTAGCTATCTGTGAGTTCTCTAAGTAAACATTGAGTAGATCTATGAGGTACTCCTTCAGCTCCTCCAACTCACTAGACTCACAGATATTCTGCTGATCAATATAGAACCTGAACATAAAATAAGATTATAACAGTCCACCCACACTGGATACTGTATACTGGTTTAAGGATACTGTGTAAATCGGACATTGAAATTACGCATTGCATTTTGATAAACCTGAATTCAAGCTCAGAAGGTCCTTTAAACGAGATATTAATAAAGGAATTGAGTCTTTGTCACAAACTATAATTTTCTAATCTCCTTATCTTTGCAACCCAATGCCGTAGGCCTTAGATATTTCAAACTATGAATTCTGTTAGATGAAAGAATCTTAGTTTGAAATATCAAAGGTTTTCACCATCAGGCGGAAAAAATATAGATATTAGAAATTCTGAATTTGTTACAAAGACTCAATTCATTTTTTGAATTGTAACGTTGTTAACAAGTATTTTTAAATGAACCTGTTATGTCCTTTGATTGGCGAGTTCACAACTTTAAATTATCAAATTAATTAAATAAATTGCCAATATTTTCTATGACGATAACATCCATGTGTTCTTTCATTAATGTTTTAAAAGATTACCTTAGTAATGTTTCCAGGATTGATATTTTCTCCTGTAAACTGGAAATATTCACATTTTCTATTGCCATGATAAGAGATTCACAGTTCCTGTTTCCCTGGGAGTAGAAATCCTTTTCCAGGAAATCCTAAATTTTAATTTGGGCTGTTTGCTCTTTTCATTTTTAACAGTTTTTACTTTAGTACCCGACATTTGAGTTGGCCGTTGTCTTAACTAAATGATCGAGTTTACACTGTGCAGGTTGAAATTGTAATGATATATCTAAAAAAAAATTCAAAAATAAAGGGCTAGTATCTAGTCATCCATAATTGTCCATCTTTAGACATCATCGCTCAGTTAAATGACTCTTTTCAGCTCCTGAAATGTTGTTAAAATTGATTTGAGCATATTTTAGTTCTTAATTTATCAGCTCCAAGCATTCTTAATGGGAATCAGGCTAGGACTCTTCCCTAGCTTGATGATGGTGATATTAGACTTGTACTCGAACCAT
The DNA here is from genome assembly GCF_000591075.1 of Eurytemora carolleeae. Taxonomy (NCBI): domain Eukaryota; kingdom Metazoa; phylum Arthropoda; class Copepoda; order Calanoida; family Temoridae; genus Eurytemora; species Eurytemora carolleeae. Next base: position 352,627 of record NW_019396058.1, on the reverse strand, counting down.
TTCTTGACAATCTCTTAAAACAAGCCAGTGACATAATACTTTTTGACCGGATTATTCACTAGAAAACTTGGAGAACGTGCAGGAAATTCAAAGTACATTTCAAAAAGCTGTCTGTCTTCGCTTTCATTTGATGCCTAAAACAACGTTCTAGTGTGAACACAGCTAGTGCCATCAATAGAGTTTTAAGTGCCGTTCAACTCAAATGTCGGGTACTGTATATTCACATATTTCACTACCTTGATAGAACAAAGAATCTGTTCAGTCTTTTCCTCGAAACTCATCTCAATATCCGGTGGGGTGTTGGATTCCATTTAAAGATTTTACTCCTTTCAAATGTCTCTGAAAATTTTTTACATTCCGCAGATAACTCGCTTTAATCCTTTTTTTGCAATATTTCTATGATTTTAACTAATAATTTTAAATCAACAGACAAGCAAACTTGGTAACAATATCATATAGCGCATTGTTATATTTTCTGTTATATAAATATATGCATGTATTCAACTATAAAACTTACATTTAATCATATAAAATATATATATAAATATTACTAAATATTACTGATAAGTATTGTACCAATCAAAATATATATGTATTTTATGCCAACATTTACTAAATCAGCTTAAACTAAATATTCTGGAGTTGACTTATGTACATTGAACATATGTTAATCTTTGATGCTAGATTGTGTCTTCTCATGCTTCACCATGGGAAAACCTTTCCAGCATAGTCATAAAAGTTTCCATTCTGCTCCTCCTGGAACTCATCAATCAAGGTAAGAACACCTGGAGTAGAAATTCATTCATTCATTTTAGTTACGGCTCAGTGGGTGTACAAGAATTATTGGTTTTGGAGAACTCGATTCACAAGATTGTGATACAATAAAAAAATAAAATTTGTAAATTGACGTGCGGAATGCATTTTATGAACCAAGTGTACCAAATACCTGAAATAGACTGTGCCGGGGTGAGCTCAGCAGCCTTTCCCCCCATATCTGTCGCTACCCAGCCAGGATGGATACTTACACTTGATATGTTCTAAGAAAATAAATGAGATAAACATTGTTTAATCTTGAAGTTCTTGAGTAAACTGTAAAAGAATGGTACTATGTATTATATACCTGAATTTTCAAATCTAAACTTAGAGACCTTGTAAAGGCATTGAGAGCTGTTTTAGAACACCTGTATGGGTAGAGTCCACCCTAAACACGTATTAATATAGTTGTTTGAATAAATTCTCTTCATATTTCTTATAATTTTCAATTTAATAATAGATTGATTACCCGTGTGGTGTTTTCAGAGATAGATCCCATGTTACTGGAGATGTTTACAACTAATGAGGGGTTTCCTTCAACTATTTCTAAAAATGTTTTCATAAGAGAAGTTATATTGAATTTAAAAACAGGGTGAAGTACGTATACTTTCTAATTTTCAAATAATTCCTGGACTTTAGGATCCATTTTATTTTATTTTTATTTTTAAATACATAAATAAATTTTAGTGGTGAATGCTTTTCTTTATTGATAACTAACAATAAATATCAAAATAGATAAAAAAAATTGTTATTTAATGTATTATCAAAAATGATCGTGATAAATAAAAGAAAAGTGCAAAATGGGTTTAGCTTTACCTGGTTTAGCTAGTAGTGGTAGGAAAATCTTAGTAAGGTATATCGGAGCTACAAGGTTGGTATGAAGAGTTTGGGTCATAATCTCAGGGGTAACTAAATACAATATTAGTATATTTTATTTATATTCATGAAAAGTATGAAATCCAATAAACAAGATTTGTATATGTATATTCAATGACAAATATATGTTTACATGTGCTAAGGTCGTAAGCTTCTGATGATGATATCCCAGCACTGTTAATGAGAATATCCAGTTTATCTGTGTGTTTATACACTTCCTTACTCAGTGCAGGGTAAGTATCTAAACATGAATTAGATTACAGGGTTCTATGTTTTCTCTAAACTTCGCAAAAGATAAATGTTGTTAAATATATATTTACCTAATGCATTTACATCCAGCTGAATTATCTTGACGAAATCAAACTTCTTCGCTACCTCCTGTAGCATTTGTAGTAATTAGAAAACTCAGAAAACGGAAAAAAATAAGTGAAAGTGTTAATTCATAATTTTACCTGAAGTTTAACTGCAGCAACTGGGTTCCTACAGGTGGCAAAAATCAGACTTGGAGGAGATTTTCTAGAATATGTTGTAGGTGTTAATTTTTACCTTTCTATTGTATTATGTAGTTAACTTTAGATTTGCAAGAACTAATTTAAACTTCTGATTTTTGAGGTTTAAAAATAAACAAGATTTGGCTCGAACAAGTGTAGGAATTATTAGAAAGGTGAATTTTTATTAAGTAGTAAGTGTTTTAAGAATACCTATTAGCAAGCTGAGTAACCATTTCCAGTCCTAATCCTCTGGAGGTTCCTGTTCATATATTTATGTACTCACATATGTGTCATATCAATTTACAAATTAATAAAAATAACATTAATAAGAAAGTTGTTTAACCTGTTATCAAAACTTTTGCACCAGATAGCATTTTGATCTAAAATCAATCATTAAAATAAGTTCTAATTAACGAGGAAAAAATTTTGAATGTCCGCAAAATTGAAATAAACTATTCACTACATGTTAGAGAGTAATGTTGGATACTGAATGAAAGCTGAAAATTGAATAAAGATATTCACTACAAAAACTTCCGAAGAATTTAGTTCATTCTTAATCTGCTATTTAATCTTGGAACTTTGATATTTCGTATCTCCAGTTACAAGACATGATAATAATCATTAAGGGCAGCCTGCACTGTTACTGCACTATCCCCTCCAGAGCTGGATTTATGATCTAGGTAAGAACCGGGTGCAGGAATACTCAAGGAACCGGAAACTGTATCTTGTAAGTAACAAGGAACTGAGTCACTATAGGAATCAGGATCTCTGAGTGGAACCGGAGGATAATCTGTGTGTGAGCCAGAAGCAGAACCTTGAGGATAAAAAAAGGATCCTGAAGCTTGATATATTTCCTTCTCCGGAGCCGAGACTATATATGAACCTGTAGAAGGGTCTATGTTGTAAGTCCTCCAGAGCTGGATTTATGATCTAGGTAAGAACCGGGTGCAGGAATACTCAAGGAACCGGAAACTGTATCTTGTAAGTAACAAGGAACTGAGTCTCTATAGGAATCAGGATCTCGGAATGGAACCGGAGGATAATCTGTGTGTGAGCCAGAAGCAGAACCTTGAGGATAAAAAGAGGATCCTGAAACTTGATATCTTCCCTTCTCCGGAGCCGAGACTATATATGAACCTGTAGAAGGGTCTATGTTGTAAGCACTCAGGTCAAACTCATTAGCGCTTGAGTAGGAGTCGTTACTTACCCGGAACATATCGTTCAATCCTATAAAATATACTTTTAACTATTTTGACAAAATCTGGACCCTGGACGTATTAACGACCACTTTTTAATTTGTATTTGGGCATAAAAAGTAACGATTACTTACCAATACTTTGAGTTCCAGTAATTTTGATTTCACAAAGAGAATCTGAGGTAGATTCTTCATAATGTGAAGCTGAGACTTGATTGTGAGACGTTGTTACCGGTTCTACTCGTGTGATACTTAAACCTTTACAATTATAAATACTCAACATACAAAACAATGTGTTCAACTACAACAAATTTCGACAAAACAAACCTGGATATTTATAGAGCAAATTTTCAGGATTTAGAATATCCATATCTATCTCCGCTAATTCTGGTAGATCCATCTTGTTGACCATATCGTCCAGATCTGCGGCTAGATCTGTCAATATATTCTCATCGTTATCATCTTCAACATCAAGTTCCATTCCAGTCAGATCCTTCTCATCTGAACTAAAAGAGAAGTCGATGTTGTTAGCTTCGTGCAGCTGAGGAATGGTTTGAGTATTATATCCACTGGTCCCACTGTTCAAGGTGTCTTCACTGTTTGATCCACTATTTTGTAAACCCTATAAATTATGTATTTACGAATGAAAAACTATAGAAAGCGTTTAAAACATGTAAAATAAATATACACGTTATTTGCTAAAAGCTTGTGGTGCTCACCTGTTGAACTTCATTCATTCTCGAAAGATAATCAATTGCATTTTGCATTTCCATCTCCGATCTCCCTGTGTCCCACTGAAACAATCCGCGGAAACGTTGAACCGGAACCTTCTTCTTTGGTTTAATCAATCTCTTGAGCTTTTTTTCCCTGTACTTCATGTATGGGTTACTTCCATAGGTGGCTCTGGTATCCATCCATTCTAACATCCTCTGATAGTAAGTTTTTACTCGGAGTCGTAGAGCAGACCATGGTTTAGGATGCCCGAGCAATACAGAAAGTCGAGCTTGTCCTATTCCAAGGACGAGTCTGCCAAACCTCTCCCACTTGATCTGATTGTAGGTCAGATAATGACGTACACGCTGACTCAATGCAACCTGCAAAGTTTTTAGAGAAGATTGACACAAAAACTTCCAAAATGATTGCGAATTTTTTCGCATATTTTTAAAGACTTTTTTTAGCTAAAAAAAATTTGACAACAAATTTTACTCTCAAAGGAAAACCATCAGGAGTCCCGTTTTAGAAAAACTTCAATAAAAGTAGAGAAAGGAATGATTTTAAAATGGTTACCGTATCAATTATGATCTCCGGGTTGTAGTACAGTGGATCAAGATCTTTCGGATCCATTTTAAATCTACTAATGAAGTGAATAGTCGATACCAAAATTGTACGTTTAGCTGCAGTTAATCAATTGTTCACAAGGAATTTTCTACATCATGCATTACAGGCAAATTATATAGATTAGATATAATGTTGAAGAGAAAATTCAACGTTGTCAAAAATGAGCTTGAAGAAAACTAAAAAGTAGTAGTTTCCCTATCTACAGAAGTAAAATACATTTCACTTTAATGATTTTGCTTTACGTTTTCAGTTAACCCCACCAATTTAAATAGTTAACTTATCTCTCCTTAAAGATTAAAGCTCTATTACATTTAATATACATGAGAAATAATAAAATATATTAACTTATTTTAATAATTAAGCCTGATTTAATCAATGTTTCTGTAGAATCTTTTACGTATGTTTCCGCTTCCAAGTCACGTGGAGAACTGCCGTAATGAAACTATTTTGCGGATTTGTGAATTCATCTTCCCGCATTTCTTATTTCAAAACTGGCAAAAAACGATGTTGAAATGGAGCGGAAAAATAATTTCAGAGAGCAAACTGTATTTTTTATACCAAACTTTCCTTTTTTACCAATAAATACTCTAAGAACGGGCATTTCAATTTATATTTTGACTTCGAGTTTTCGCTATACATGTCCATTAACACATCACAAAAGTATTTAAGACGCTTTAAATCAGTTCTAAATTGTCGTGTAGCTCATTATAGACTTACGATGATAGCTCATTAGAGACTTACAATAAAATAAAAAAAATTCTTTAGCTTTAATCCAAGTCCTTACAATTGTTTTTGCATGCCATGCTTAATGTTTGCTCTCAAATTATAAACAAAAGCCAGTCGTTTATGTATGAACCAGAGGAGGGCTTATATATCTTAAATACAAGGGAAATTAGTTTCATAACTAACACCTTGGCCCATTTCTAACACTGAGTGTTAGAAATGGGCCGAATCTGTAAAGTTATTTTTCAAGCGTACATGTCTTTAAATCCAAATCGAGTTGAACAAAACTACACCATATTTAGTAAAAATGGCTACAACTAATTATTAAAACAAGAAATTTCAACTTTAAACTAATAATAAAGAGTGAGAATTAGTTTTTGATGATATTGGTTTTCAGTTTTGAACATATCCCTATTTTGAAGCAATTACCGCATTTCAGCTCATGTCGCGTTTTCGGAAAATATCCTGTGCTGAAAACTTCAGAAGGGGATATCCTTAATCCAAATCGGATATTTAATCTGGAGATTAATAACAAGAGGAGAACAAGCATTATTTAATCTGGAGATTAAGAAAAAAAAGGAGATCAAGCATAGATCTCGATATCAATCATTATATAGTTTTTAGCTCTGAGCTGGGAACTTTAGAATGGATAACCTTTAAACCCAACTCCTTCATCCGAATATCCAATGTGAAAACTTTTAATTTTAGTCCTTAATCCACTTTTTTTCTCTCTGTGAATATCCATACATTATTTGATACAATGGGAGTGCAAGAATCAAGTTCGTAAATTGTATTGACCAAAAACAGCCTTGAAAATAAATTCTATCCCATGACAGAAATCCGCAATTGTCAGCCATTTTTTAAATTAATCGTTGAAGAAAAATATTTAAAAACAGGTTTGAGATTCTTTTGTAACCAATTTAAACTAATGTATTAATAAATAAATGGGTGAGAAATTAAGTGAGGACCCTTTCAGTCAAGAAAACCAACAAATCTGGCATTCTTAGAATCCAATTTGGTGATCTAAATATTTAATCTGAAGACTAACATAATCTTGAGATTATGTTATTCTCGAGATTAGCAAAAACAGAGAATTAAGCATTAATCCTGATATCCACCATTCTAAAGTTCCCAGCTCTGGTTTTGAACAATTTTACTCGAATTCAATTCAATGTCGATTTTCAAGCATTAACGCACTTACGTTACACAACAAGACTTTTTGATAAGGTTAAATATAAACAAAATAGAAGACAAACAAATACTGTTCTTTTATAATTTAAAATCATTATAGCATTGAGGAATTAAAATTTTAATATTATTTTGTTCTTTTAATACAGATATAACTAGAAATGTTTATTTAGAATGCGGGAAATTAAATCAACTTTATTCTCTTAATTTACAAATAAAATAGGTACATTAAGATTTTAGAAATAATTTAGCAGTTACTTTAGTCTTTATAAGGTAATTTTTACTTTTTGTGATTTATTTTGTATGTTATGAAATTGAGTTTTGTTCTGAATTGAGGATTATATACTCAAAAACGGGAAAGTGGGTTTTGTCACGAAAACGCGACAATGATTCAAATTCAGGATATGTTCGAAAATGGAAAACCTGACATTGTCTTAAAAGGGTCAAGGGTTTTAATATAAAAAGAACTCCTTTCATAATTTTGATTCCAAAAAATAGTCACAATATAGGTCGGGATCCTAAAGACCCAGTCTTTCAATTTGTGCCAATTTCTAACACTCAGTGTTAGAAAGGGGCCAAGTGTTAGTTTTGTAACTAATGTCCCCTGAAATATGTGCCTTCAACTGGACGTACGTACCTCTTTTGAATCATTTCTAACTTGGCTATTGGTAAATTTTCGATTTAAACTTGCATTCTATTTAACCATCAAAAATCAATTATCAAATTCAGTCGCTATTTAGCTATCAGTTTGTTCTTTTCTAAGACTTATTGCTTATCAAAAGACCAATGTAAACTTTTTGTGTGAAATGTTAGAGCTTTTTATGTGACAGTGTTGTTTATGTTAAGAATGGATTTAGAAATGTATTTTTTAATTACGGATCAAAATTCTGAAAAATAATATCACAATCTACAATATATACAATTATACAATAATACAATTACAATTATCGGGTAAAAATCATAATAAATATAAAAAAATACTTCAAAACATATATTTATATATGAGAACTAAAAACTAAAATTGGTCAGTGGTAAAATTGTTACCCATCTCATGAGGATCAAATATCTCAATATATATATATATATATATCAGTTGCCTGCTTTCTCTCTAGCAGAACGGACCTACTATGCAGTCCCAGAATTGCAGCTGGGGAAGCACTGTGTTTAGTTACGCATCTAGTATCCTACAGGGGAAGCAAGAATTGTACATAGATTAAAACAAAACTTCATCTTCAGCTTGGTTCACTGAAAGAGCAGTTTAACCCCTCCTGGGAATACAAGCCATGCACAACGATACCGGTTTTTTACTCGACCAGATGTGAGGACTGGACTACCATGGAAGATACCTCTCAAGAGAGCTTTCAGGGATCACAACTCCCCATTTTGCATATGGGGTGCAGTTATGGGTAAATTCCTTAATTCCCCTAAACAGTATAAAATGAAGGAACACAGGGAGAAATCCCCTATACCCTTCTTCCTACAAACCTCCTTATCTCTCTCCTACCTGCTCCACAACTCGATGTTAAAAGAACTATTTTTAAATTATTGAAGTTAAAAAATATATATATATATACAAATCTCATTAGGATTACATATCAATCCGGATTATTACACATCTAATTAATTAAGATTAAATACTGGGTGAGTGAAAAAAGTGTGATTAGCGGTGTCTGGTAAAAAATTGTACTTTTTTGTGAAAAATTGTTATATAAAAATTCACAGTTTTCAGTTCTGGTCTAATTTTTAAGAAAAAGTTCTTTAAATCCTCTATTTTATTTTCTTCTTCGTATATTCTGAAGTTATAATATACGCTGTTCAGTTGAAAACGGAGGAGCCATTGAAAAACAACTTTTCTTAAAAACAACCCAATGTTGTAAGACCTTAGATATTTCAAACTATGACTTCTGTTATATCAATCGATCAAAGTTTGAAATATCTAAGGTTTACATATTTTGGTTGTAGATATATAGGTATTAGAAAATTGGGATTTGTTCCTAAGACTCAATTCCTTTGCTGTGATTCTGTGATTTAATCTTTATCAAATTCTAAAATTTGATAGAAAATTACACATTCTTGCTTTTCTGAAATTTTTATTTTGAGAGAAAAATAGAAATTCACGCAATTTTTTACCATTGAGTACAAAAAAAAATTTTTTTTTTAATATTGGATAATTACAATACAAGAGAGTCTCACAAAAAAGGTACAATTTTGCATCAGACGCAGCTAATCACACTTTTTTTGACTCACACTGTATCTTATTCGGATTTTATTTTAAAATTTTTATTAGGATTTCATATCTAAATATTAAGGATTACAAATCCCATTAGGATTACACATCTCAATAGGATTAGAATATATACATATTACGATTATTTAACATCTCATTAGGATTACATTTTTCTTCAGGATTATTACTCTTATTAGAATTATTAGGATTACATATCTTATTAGGGTTACATCTCATTCGGATTCCATGTATTACATTTCTCATTGGGATTAAATGTATCATTAGGATTACATCTATCATTAGGATTACATATCACATTAAGATCACATATATCATTAGTATTACATTTCTCATTAGGATTACATATATCATTAGGATTACACATCTCATTAGGATTACAAATCTAATTAGAATTTCATATCTATTTAGGATTACACATCTAGGATTATATATCTCATTAGTATAGTATTTCACATAATAAGAATTGAATTTCTCATTATAAATACAAATCTCAAATAAATACAAATAAAATTCGGATAACATAACTTGTTAGGATTACCCATCTCATTATGAGTACATCTCTTATTAGGATTACATATCTCATTAGGACTACATATCTTATTAGGACTACATATCCCATTAGGATTACATATCTCAATAGGATTACATATCTCAATAGGATTACATATCTCAATAGGATTACATATCTCATTAGGATACATATATAATTAGGATTATTTATCTTATTAGGAGTACATTTCTCATTAGGAGTACATATCTCATTAGGAGTACATCTCTCATCAGGAGTACATCTATATCAAGATTTCATCTTCATATCTCTCATGAGGAGTAAATTTCTGATCAGGAGAACATCTCTCATCTGGAGTATATCTTTCATCAGGAGTAAATTTCTCTTCAAGAGTACATTTCTCATCAGGAGTACATTTCTCATCAGGAGCACATCTTTCATCAGGAAAACGTCTTTCTTCAACGTTAATCTCTCATCAGGAGTAAATCTCTCATCAGGAATACAGCTCTCATTAGGAGTACGTCTCTTATTAGGAGTACGTCTCTTATCAGGAGTAAGTCTCTCAACAGGAGTACGTCTCTCATCAGAAGTAAATCTCTCATGAGGAGTACGTCTCTTATCAGGAGTACCTCTCTCATCAGGGGTACGCCTCTACTCAGGAGTACGTCTCTCATCAGGAGTATATCTCTCATCAGAGGTTTATCGCTCATCAGGAGTACATCTCTTCTCAGGAGTAAATCTCTCCTCAGGGGGAACATCTCATCAGGAGTACATATCTTCTGAGGAGTACATCTCTCATCAGGGGAACATGTAATCAGAAGTACATCTCCTCTCAGAAGTAAAGCTTTTATCAGGGAAACATCTCATCATGAGTACATCTCTTCTGATGAGTGCGTCTCCTCTCATGAGTACATCTCTTCTCATGAGTACATCTTATGAGGAAAACCTCTCTCATCAGGAGTACACCTTTCATCAGGAGTACACCTTTCATTAGGAGTACACCTCTCATCAGGAGTACAACTCTCATCAAGAGTACACCTGTCATTCCCTGTCATTAGGAGTACACCTCTCCTCAGGAGTACACCTCTCCTCAGGAGTACACTTCTCATCAGGAGTATACCTCTCATCAGGAGTATACCTCTCATCAGGAGTACACCTCTCATCAGGAGTATACATCTCATCAGGAATACATCTCTCATCAGGAGTACATTTCTCATCAGGAGTATACTTCTCATCAGGAGTATACCTCTCATCAGGAGTACACCTCTCATCAGGAGTACATCTCTCATCAGGAGTACACTTTTCATCAGGAGTATACCTCTCATCAGAAGTATACCTCTCATCAGGAGTACACCTCTCATCAGGAGTATACCTCTCATCAGGAGTACATCTCTCATCAGGAGTACACCTCTCATCAGGAGTACACCTCTCATCAGGAGTATACCTCTCATAAGGAGTACATCTCTCATCAGGAGTACACCTGTCATCAGGAGTACGCCTCTCATCAGGAGTACACTTCTCATCAGGAGTACACCTCTCATCAGGAGTACATCTCTCATCAGGAGTACACCTCTCATCAGGAGTACACCTCTTATCAGGAGTACATCTCTCATCAGGAGTAAATCTCTCATCAAAAGTACATATTTCATCATGAGTACATATTTCATGCGGAGCATCTTTCATCAGAAGTAAATCTTTTATCAGTAGTACGTCTCTCATCCGGTCAGGAGTACACATAAGGATTACATCATTCAAATGAATACATCTAAAGAAATACATACTAAAAGTCGTACGTCTTATATCAGTAATACATATCTTCAGAAGTACATATATCACCAAGGTTACATCTTTCATCAGGAATACATATCTTCAGAAGTACATATATCACCAGGGTTACATCTTTCATCAGGAATACATATCTTCAGAAATACATATATCACCAGGGTTACATCTTTCATCAGGAATACATATCTTCAGAATTACAAATATCAACAGGCGAACATCTTTCATCAGGAATACATATTTTCATAAGTACAGATATCACCAGGCGTACATCTTTGATCAGGAAAAACATATTCAGAAGTACAAATATCACCAGACGAACATCTTTCATCAGGAATACATATCTTCAGAAGTACATATATCACCAGGCGTACATCTTTCATCAGGAAAAAAAATCTTCAAAAGTACATATTACACCAAGCATTCATCTTTTCATCAGGAAAAAAAAAACATCTTCAGAAGTATATCTCACTTTAGGAGGTAGTAAAGGAAGGGAAATTGTTCATACAACGTTTGTATATCAAGATAAAAATGTTAGAGAAGATTTTAAATTTCAAGACACTTGAATTACTATTTCATAAAATTATTAGAACTCACATTTCTTAACATTAAAGCAAAATATCCCTTCTTGGAAATAAATATTTCAGCATTAGAATACAAAGATTTTCACTTAAAAATCTCACGTTTTTTTAACTTCGTCATATGTAAAAAAACCAAACGGTTCACAGTTTTCTTCATATTTTTTTTTTATTTTCATTTCATACTTCATGAAAATTACACAAATCATGTTTAAACAATTGGAAAAGTGCGCTGGATTTCCTCCATTCTCTGCAACAGCCCGACATCTAACTGATATGGAGGACATCAGCTTGGCCACCAGAGCTCTGTCCTCATTGATGGATCTCTATTCACCAAGGATGGCCCTCTTCAGCTGGGCCAGAGCAAGAAACTATATATTTCATTTTTGTTGATCTACTCTCTCCTTGACAAACCCCAGACATTTTCTATCGGCCATACATCGGAAAACTTGGGATACTGCAATTCATGGTCCAATCTCCTGTTGGAACAGTCATTGACAGCTGTGGATTGAGACATGGTCATCTTACCGATAGCGTCTCGTTCTGGGTGCAGATCCTCAACTGCTGGGGTAGCAGTCCCAAACAGTCAGCGTAAAAAGCACCATTCATGTTTTTAGGAACAGGGTTGTAGTTCTTGTCAAATTCACTCATGAACGCACACTCACGAATTTGACCTGCAATCTGCTATCTGCCATTGTTGCCTGCATGTTGTGTTAAATGAAGTAAGCAATGAAACTTCTTAATTTTGGAAAAAAATTAAACTTTTAAGGATGGCTGTACTCATCTCATTGACTTGCCTACGCTCAGCTATAGGGTGCTTCTCCAGGTAAGCTTGGATTTGACGCATAATGCGGGATCTTTGCTGAGAATTCATGAAAGTAACTCCCAGTCCAAAAAATAAAACTGTTACTGTTTTACTGATTCCTAATACATGTTTTAGCGGATTTTCATGCAACTTGACTTAAAAACAAAATTATAAGAAAACTGTGAACCGTTTCTTTATTGACACCCTTTTAACAGACTCAACAGTCTCAAAATTGAAAAATAAAATTAACGACCATAACTCTCATTTTTCAAAAGCCGAACATAAAGTTCAATTTTAATTTTCGAGAAATATTTGAGAAATGGTATATCAATAATAACCAACATAAGAAAACAATCTGTATTTGATTTATTATAAATATAGAAAACATCGGCGCTTAAAAAAAAAGATAATTGAAACTTATCGGTATTAAATTCATATCAAATCTACATCTAATTAATAATCAATACAAGAAAATAATCTGCAAGCACTTCACTTGAGAAATGTTTTGATTTTTCATTATAATAACGTTGACGAATTAAGGCTTTGCAAAAATTCAAGGTTTCTAATCGTTAGATCTTTGCAACCTGATGGTGTAAACCTTTGTTATTTAAAACTTAAATTTTTTAATTTCAAAGAATTCTTATTTAAAATATTTAAGATCTGCGGCGTTGGGTTGTAAATATATAGGGATTCGAAAATCAGCTTTTGCGGCAAAGACTTCATTTCTTTAGGAGAAAAGCTTAAAAAATCAACATAAGAGGCTAAGATCAAGGTTTATGTACAAGACACATGTAAGCACATTTTACTAGAAAATGCTTCGTCAGACACAAAATTGTGCTAAATATTAGAGAAACATCATATTAGTGTCGAAACGAAGAATTTGTATGCTTAGGCAAGTTATGATGTTCCAGAAAAAAGCTTACAAAAATGGCATAAATATTTGTTTACTTTACTAGGTCCTCAGACTGAAAAATATCTACAACAGCCCTTTTGCTCAAAATTTTCGTATGAGCAGGAAGGAAACCAAGCAAAACCTTGCAAAAGAAGGAAAGAACCAATGGAGTGATTCTGATTTTGGAAATATTAAAGATTTATAGGCCATCTTTTAGTTGATATAAACCCAACGAAAGTACGACCTAATGATGTACTTGGGAGCAGGAAAGATGTCTAGATTCTTATCCGATGATAGATCAGAATGAAGCACATAGTCTGCGACTTTGTTTAATCAACAATTGTAGTAGAGTTCATCTCTTCAGCGCAATCATCTTAAATCAAGTCTACATCTCTTCACGGGGTTTATACTAGCAGATCAGCTCAGATATCATCAGCAAATGCTCTGGTCTCACTACTCATCTTTTCTACATTTTTCAGCAAAGGCAAAGATATAAAACTAGCTTATTGTTATCATGAATTAACTATTATTGTTTATATCTCTAACATATCAACATAATGACACAGGTAAATTTTTATACATACGTCTAGTCGTCACAAATTCAAGTATCCACATGATCGTGGTTTAGGTAAATAAAAAATGGATTATGTTTAACATGATATAATTACTCGAGAAATATAACAACTTGTATGACAGAATGAATGTGAATGTATATTATATCGACAATAGGAGCAAAATTACATCTGTTTATAACCTTGGTAACACAAGGTTTCACAGCTCGAGCACAGTCCGCAGTGAACTAAGCAACATCTTTGTAGAAAACTAGGCATCCTGGGCGTCTCTAACCTCAACCCCATCATAATCTCTGCTGTTCTCCAAATCACGATTCGGAGGAAACCCGTCCTTACTCCCCTCATATCCATCCCTGCTTCGATAATCTTCATATCCCTCTCTACCCTCATGTCCATCCCTACTATCATACTTATCCCTATGCCCGTCAAAATCCTGCCTCCGATCCTGCCTCCAGCCCTGGTGACCACCTCCTCTGTAGCCTCCGTTTCCGAAAGAATCTCTGCGATTGTTATACCTCCCAAATCCTCCATAACCTCTGTCCCGGTCCCGTCCTCCATGATAGTTGCCTCCCCAGCCTCCTCGTCCTCCTCTATGTCCATCAGCACCACTGTAACTGTCATTCTCTCTCCGAACTCCCTCTGGTCTATGACCGTCAGGCCGGTTCTTAAAAGATTGGCCATAGCTTTGACGGTCGTTATTATAGCCTCTTCCCTTGTCATAACTTTTATCATAAGTATGAGACGGTTGACCGTTAGAACTTTGTCCGTTTACAGAACTAGATCCACTAGCTCTACCATTATCTTTTCTACTTCCAGATTTATCCGGTTTATCTCCAGGTACTCTTTCAGTCCTTTCCACAGAACCACGGGATTCCTTCACAACTTTCTCCTTATGCTTTTTCTTCTTCTTCTCTTTAACCTTTCCATCCTCGTCTCTCTTCCCTTCCTTCTTCTTCGCATGCCTGTACAACTTGAACAACTTCTTAGCGTCAAACTCGGTGAACTTGGACACAAAATACCACAAATTGCTGAAAAAAAACAATGTTATAAAAAAAGATTAAGGGTATGTAGCAAGGTAAACATAACAGCGTGAAAATAATGTAACCTATGTAACTAGGTTTAGAGAATTAAAGACTAAAAATCACACCTTCTCCATTCTCTCGCTTTTTCCTCCTTCATCTCCGCTAAGATTGAGTCTATATGAGTTCCAATCTTGATTAAGCACTGTCTAGTCTGGATAACCTAGAGATAGAAAACACAATCATTACAAAAAATAAGACACAAGGGAAGAAACCGATTTGATCCTATTATATATTCATGGATTGTCGATATAAAGAAAATAGGAGATGAACAACATAATATGAAAAACTACACTGCGTTTCAAGTTATTATGCGATTACCTTTTTTAAATTCCGACTCAAATTTACATTCTTCATTGTACACAAAAAGGTTTTCCTTCAGGTTTTGACACGTGTAAAACATTTTGTGTACTTGAGTTGTACACAGTACACATTAAGTGTAAAATTGTACTTTCAAGGAGTATCACATTATCATGCAAGTTTCCACAACTTGGTCATTTAAATCACAGAAACATGAGAAATAAAGGTGATCTGGAGTGAAGGGTAAAAAAAACAAATTCCGGGAAGACCATTTTATGCTTTGGTACAGAAATCTGAATTCTGAGGTTTAAAAAAGCTTGTATTCCAACAAGACAATGCCCCCTGGCATGCATCTAGGAAGAGCATGGGTTGGCTTGCTAACCAAGGATTCAGTGACAAAAAAAAATTAAGGTCAAAAAGGCAAACTGTCCCGATTTAAATCCCATAAGGAACTCGTTTGCCGTCCTGAAGAAGTAAGTTTACCACTCTGGTAGGCATTATAGCTTACAGTGAGGTGTGGGCTGTTGGCTGTTATAAAGACAGCTGAAGCTAGTGATAGGATATAGCAAATAAAAATCTAACCAATTCCATGAACAAGAGTCTCCTGGAGGTTAAAATATGTCGTTTTTATTTGAAAAAATTGAGTTTTTTAATCTATTCTGCAAAAAAAAATGATTTAAATGTTTAATTTTTTTGATAAAATGTTTGGAATCATTAAGTCAAATTTTTAAAAAACAATTTTCTAAAAAAAATTTTCCTTTCCCTTTAAACCTTTAAAAATCTAATTGCCTTATAACTTAAAACGCAGTGTAAAGACGAACAAAGAGAATGGACATAATTAATTAGAATCGGATAAAGTCCATCATTTTATCTCTCCTCATTGGTCAATCCTACAAAATAGACCCAAGATTTGTTTTACTATTCTAACAAAATTCCTTTCATTTAAAAATTTTTAAGCTCAGCTCTTACTAGAACGATTTTTTTTAATTTAGTCATGACGTTTGAATTCGTTGTAAATATTGAACATTTTGCAAAAATGTTTTTCACAAATAAAATTAGCGCCGAAATAAGTATTACCTGATCATTCTGCGACAGCTCTGGATCTGGTCTATCTAGAGCTTTCAGAGACTTCTTAACATCCCTCATTTTCTCCTTACATTGTTTAAACACTGCAGGATCTAGTTCTCCCATTATCACAGGTTCGTTGCTACCGAAGTGTACAGGGGCAGGAAGGGATTTCTTTTTCTTCTCTTTCTTCTTCTCAGATTTATCTTCATTTTCAGAACTATCATCGTCCTCGACAATCTCCTTGGACTTGTACTCCTTGTTTCCAGGTTCCTCTACCTTCTTGATCTTTAATCTACCAGGTTTCTTGGATTTCGTTTTCCCCTCTAGTCTTGATAGGACCCGGAGAAGATACGAAGCTCGAACGTCCAAATGTTTGATTTGTGGTTTGCAGCTGGCATTGAGAAGTATTTTTCCTTCCAGATTCAAATCTTTGTCGGCTTTTATCTGTTCCCAACTACCCAATCCATGTTCGTAGATTCCTACCAGTAGTTTGCTATCATCCTCTGCGCTCCAGTCTACGTCGAAATGTGCATCTTTCACCGGAGAATCCAACATCCATTTCAAGCGTCGACTCTTCTCTGTCGGTAAAAGTTTTCCTAAAGATCTAAGTAATTGTTCAGTTTCAATTAAAGTTTTAGCATTCACAGCCACTTTTCCTACTTTCACCGAGGAAACTTTCTTGGAGTCAGTTTCCTTTTTTAGTGCAGTTTCACAGGTATCATGAAGATGTCTCCCTAGCTCAACAAGCTGATGGATTGGTTTCTCAGTCAAATCAGCATCCAAGGCGATATCCTCCATTCTTGTCAAAGGCAGAGGAAACTTCTTGTAGGATTTGATGAACCGACGGATCTCAGTGTCGTTGAATCCCTTAACGGACTCTGTTTTCCTTTTCTTCTTGGGCGGAGTTTCAGGGTCGTCATCTTCATCGCTATCACTTTCTGTTCCCTTTCGTTTATTCTCATTCTCTTTATTTTCCCCTCCGTGAACAGGTTTCCTCTGTCTTGGGCCTAGGTAAAGATCCTTCAGTTCCTTCTGCTGTTCTTCCTCCTCAAGTTCAGTTCTATAGGATTCAGGGATAATCTGATCCCACAGTTTCTGAATTCCTCCTTCTTTCGTTGATGATGCACTCTCAATAGCTTCGTCCTCGTCTACTGCAAGACTTGCTACCTTAAAGGCCGACATGAGTCCGTCTTCATCCTCCATCGGTTCATCCGTCCTAGTCTCAGCTCTCTTCAATATTTCATCGATATCACAGACAAGTTCGTCCCCTTCCTTCTCGTCATCTTCTTTAAACAGCTCCTCAGCTCCGAACTTGAGAATAGCGTTGAGTTCGTCCTTGCTAAATGGTTGTCCTTGCTTTTCCGCAGTTCCCGTCTTAAATATCGTTCTACCCGTTGTGTCCATTCTCTGAATGACAAGATGATCCAGAACCATCTTCTTCTTGGCCCGTTCTATGATCTCCTCTTCTACACTTGACTTGGTGACCAACCTGTACACATTCACTTGCTCCTTCTGTCCTATCCTGTGTGCTCGAGCCTGAGCTTGCAAATCGTTCTGAGGATTCCAGTCGCTGTCGAAGATAATGACCGTATCTGCTGTTGCTAGATTAATTCCTAGGCCTCCTGCCCGGGTAGACAAGAGAAAGCAAAAATCAGTAGAACCAGGAGCATTAAAATGTTCGATGGCGTTTTTTCTCAACTCACCCTTGATTCCTCCATCTAGTCTTTGAAACTGAAATCTTCTAAGTTCTAGATAATCCACAAGAATATCAAGCATACGGACCATCTGGGAGAATATAAGAACCCTGTGTCCTGTCTCCTTTAACCTGACCAGAAGTTTATCAAGAAGTAAAAGTTTCCCGCTTCCTCGAAGCAATTTCTGCATTCTCTCCTCCCTTGTCCCACCTGATTCACGCTCATCAGGAGGTTTGGTCAGGAATCCATGATTACAACATTTCTTTAATTCAACAACAATATTGACAAAACTAACCGTGGACGCTTTGTTACCACGCATCAGAGCAGAATAGTTTTTAGTAAGAATGTATTTATAGTACTGTTTCTGTAACCGGGACATATCAACACGAAGTATCTGTTCAACCTTCGAGGGAAGATCTTTCTCAACGTCTTTTTTGACACGGCGTAGAATGAAAGGTTCAAGGATTTTGTGTAGTTTCGTATAACCTCTTCTCTCCGCCGTTCTTCCGCCGTGCTCTTCGTTGAATTCATCCCAATTATCAAACTTTAAAGGCATGATAAAGTGAAGGAGTGCCCAGAGTTCCTTCATTGAGTTCTGTAGAGGAGTTCCTGTGATCAGAAGTTTATGATTAGCATCAAACGTCACCAAGGTTTGATACAGAAGAGAAGACTCGTTTTTTAGCCTAAATTAAAGCAAAATTAAGTTAGTAATAAATTATTAAGGTGAAATCTAATATTTATTAATTTTTGGTGGGGTGTGATGTTTGTTTTACGTAAGAACCAATGAAGCACAATTTTACTAATGTTGGTAAATTTGAGTTTAAAATTTTAAACTTTGCTATTTTACTTAAATACAATAAATCATCACTTATTGTAAAAATTGTTATACTGTGCATTTTAGAAACAAATATAGATTTGAATGTAATTATACCTATTTTAGAAACAAATATAGACTTTGATGTAATTTTACCTATTTTAGTAACAAATATAGATTTGAATGTAATTATACCTATTTTAGAAACAAATATAGATTTGAATGTAATTATACCTATGAGCTTCGTCTACGGCCAAGACGGCCCAGGAGAGAGAATTAAGTTCAACCTTATCCTTGAGCAGGATCTCGTATGTGGTGAGAAGCGCATTAAATTTAGTTCTCTTATTCCCTGGATGAATCCACTCACGAGATCTTATCTAAACAAAAAATATAAATCCTAGATTTTAGTTCATAGTTCTCAATAAGAACAACTAACGTTCTAGCGCGAGGTTGGCAGAAGTGTTTTATTGGAATAAAAACTGAAAGTATTTCTTTTTGTATTTTATATATGTACTCAAATTTTTTTCCAACTTCAGAATTTAAGCTAATCTATATTAACTGTATTCCGGATAAAGGAATTTGTCATAAACAGAGTTTACTACGCATTAGACATAAATCGTTTATTGTTGCGTCACACAATCCTCAACAAATACGGCTTTTTAAATAACAAGTAAAGAATCAACATTGATATTTTAACCTTCGTCAAACTTTTCACATAAAAATCTCAAAAAATAAACCAAAATCTTCAAGATAAAGAGCTTAAAAATTAAAATTTCGTGGTTCCATGTAGGAAATCGGAAAAAACAGGTTAATTAATACATAAATAAAAACAGTGACAAGATAAAACTTACTATAGTTCTGGAGGTTACATCGCCAATATAAGTGAGAACATTCATATCCGGAGCCCACTTTACAAACTCATTTTGCCAATTATCCAGAGTAGAAAGGGGGACTACAACCAGGAACGGACTAAATGGAATTATTTTAGTTAAATACAGAACGGTTTCAATAAATAAAAATCTCCAGTTTAAGTTGTTAACAATTTTAATAAGAACAGAAGAATGCTTGAAGATAAGAATTGAAGAAAAAAAGATTAGTGCTCATAACTATTTTAAAAATACGCTGCACGACTTGGTGCCTGGCTGTTCTGCGTAACATTGATCAAAATTTACTACCAATAAATTCAATCATCAAGAAACCCCCTTTAAACACAAGTTCATTCTAAAATTACCCAAATCAAAATGTAGTTACAGATATGTTTTGTTTGGTTGGAAGCAGACAATTGTATCTTATACAACTACGCAACTAATTTAACAAGTGAACAATTACGTCCGGGTTTTCTTGGTTGTAAGACATGTTAGTAGTTCCCTTACTGTGCCTACCATTATTGTACAATCCTGTCTTTAAAAGTCTTATGACTTACCCATACAACTGGTATTTGTGGAAAAGGTAGTAAAGGAACGAGATTGTCTGAATAGTTTTACCCAAACCCATCTCATCCGCCAATATCACAGAATTATATCTAACAAAGAATATACTTAACATTCGTACAATATTAAGAACTATTAATTTTACATGTAGATTGTAGAAGAGTTACCTAGTCCAAGAGTGGTTTAGCCAGTTTAAACCCTGGAGCTGGTAATCCCTGAGCCTACGAGTTTCATCTCCAATAAACTCAGGTTGCTCTTCCTCCCGAATGAACTTGGGACGATGCTTGAGAACTCTGTTAGTTTTACTGGGCGTGTATCTACTCTCCTCTCTCATCTTGTATTGTCGGATCAGCTCCTGGTTATCATCCTCGATCAACTTTCCACTTTCCCAGGTGGCGTCGGAGTAAGGTAGGTTTTTCCACTTCACGTAGTAATCAGGAAACTCAGCGTCTCCATCCGACATCTGTCGGTCTACGATCCTCTCCACTGTGGTGTAACTTTTCAACATCTCCTGCTCCATCTCCATCTGGCACTCCATGTACTCCACGTCATCAGGATTAGAATATTTTTTCCATTGGGAGATTTCTTGCTGTTTTTTCATGTAATTATCGATCTTTTTCAGTCCTTTAGCCGACATTTTTTCTAATGAATCGTCCGATTCCCAGGTGTTGTGTAAGTGTGAATATCCCTTCCATTTGATAAGATATTGTCGTTCAAGATCATCTCTACTCGTGTCACAGTTCTCGTTCGGATCTCCGTTCTGTTTAACACTGTAAACCGTAGTTGCTGGTCCAGTAGCACCAGGGATACCCTGCCTACTATCCAGAACCTTGTCAACAGTAACAAGATCAGAGGTCTCCTCCTCTCCTTCGATAGTCCAGGACTGTACCGTATCCTCGTCCACATCCTCGTCAGTGTCCGGAACAACGTAGCTAGGTTTATCAGTGGCTCCGGCTCGACTACGGTCACTCTGACGATAATAGTCGTATTCAGACTCACTCTCTTCGTCAGAACTTACTTTCTTCTTTTTAGGCTTAGGCTTGTTCGTCCTCGTAGGTTTCCGAGCACTAGCTTTTCGTCCAGCTTTAGGTCGAGGACCATCTTCATCGTCCCACTCAGATTCAGATTCGGAGAACCCCTCTGCAGCACTTGAAGATTTTTTCCTAAAAAAAATGATTTAGTTACTACTTCAAATAAAAAAATAATGGTAGAATTAAAAAAAAAGAAAATTTAGATTTCAAGGCAAAGCAAGATTTCTAAGTTATTTAATTAAATCAATGAAATTAGTTGTATAAGCATATATAATAATCGTAGGCATCGGATTACAAAAAAATTGTTTACATGAAAATTACGAAAACATTTAATTTTTAACTTTCTCTTGCTTGACACATCTGGATATTCATTGCGATTAAGAAAACATTATGAATTTTGTTTAAAACGTTGCAATTTTTGTCAATATTTGTTTAAACACCGAACTCAAAATATTTTAAGGTTTACTTATTTCAACGCCACTTAAAAAATCTTTCAATCCTAACAAATAAGAATCTTATGGCTTTAAAGACAAATACAGGGGATATTACTTCCAAAACTAACACGTGACTTGGCCAATTTCTAACACTGAGTGTCAGAAATGGGCATAATCAGCAAAGTTATCTTTTTCAAGTGTATCTTAAAATCCAAGACGATTAAAACAAAATTACGCTGCATATATTTTTTAAATGGCTAAAACTATATATTGAAACAATAAATGTCAATTTTAAAATAATAATAACTAATAAGGCGTGAGAATTAGTTTTTGATGATTCTTGATTTCATTTTCGAACAAATCCATATTTTGAAACTATTACCGGATTTTAGCTCATGTCGCGTTTTCAGAACATATCCTGATTTTGAGACAATTTCCGGAATTCATATCAATATAAATGTTTAAGCATTGACGCACTTACGTAACACATCTAGATAACCAGAATAAGAAATAAAAACAAACTTGTTTAATAATTTGAAAATCATTTCAGCATTGAGAAATAAAAATATTAATATCATTTGTTCTTACTTAACTTTACCTAGAAATGCGGGAAACTGTTTGTTTAAAATGCTTGAAAATAAACAGATAAAACTTAGATTCTAGAAAAAATTCATAAGATAATATATGTTTTTAGTGATTTATTTTGAAAGTAATGAAAGTGTGCTTTGTTATGAATTGCGGATTATACCGAAAAACGGGAAAGCTTTGTCTCGAAAACGCGATGAATTTTTCAAATTCAGGATATGTTCGAAAATGGAAAACCTGACTTTGTCCTCTTATAATTTTGTTTTTAAAAAGAAGTTTAAAATTAGTTTATATTAACGACTTTTAATCTAGATATGGGCCGTGATCCAAAAAAACCCAGTCTTTCAATTTGTGCCCATTTCTAACAATCAGTGTTAGAAATGGGCCAAGTGTTAGTTTAGGAACTAAGTCCCCTGAAATGTGTACCTTCGTTTCTTTTTAGAACCATCATCGGAGTCGCTACTGGCAGGAATATATCTCTCAGGCTCCTTCTTTGATCTCCCGGATTGACGGATACCATACAGTTCAGGGTCCGCCTGCCAATCCGGTTTGGAGGATCCACCTGGTTTCCGGCTAACCGGCACCTGATCTCCGCCGAGGCTACTCGAGCCGGAGGATTCAGAACCGGATCCAGAACCTGATGAGGATCCATTGTCCTCAGATCCAGAGGAACTACCCGCAGCTCCCTGAAAATAATAATTATATCGAGAACCTGTTGGTATACACAATACAAGAAAAAAAAGGTCAAGCATGTCACTTTTCGAGAAAAAGAAGATGGCTGCAAGAACACAGAATGCCTTGGCCCATTGGTGAAATGCTCAAAATAACTTTGGCTGTATAACCATATTTAGCCCTACTGGTTCGGCATTAACTGACCTAAGGAATGATTTGTTGCTCTAAGCTATGACCAAAAGATTAACGCAAACAAAAAAATGTTCTCTACAATTTTGTTATTATTTTTTTCTTCTCTCCAATACAGAAGAGCGCGTGCTGCAATATGGATATCCATTTAATAATATATAATTTGTCTTATATTCAGATAAATAATGAAACCATGATGTTTAATTTGCATTGCAGAATCGATAGCTAGAATATGTAATCAACCAGATTTGAGCCGTAGTTCAACTACTTCTCTTGAGCCCCAGCTAAAGCTGAAAGTAAGTGGTTGAACCACGTCTACCCGGTAAAACCATGTATCCCTATTCAATGGATCTAGTTACTGATTTTTAAATAATAACAATATTCAAACTGTGATAAATACTATTCAGCAGTTCGTAATAGTGACGAATTAAATATTGAAAACTTTTAATTATTTAAGATAGTTTATTCAATCCCGTTTTCCAGTAAAATCTAATAATAAATTAAATTAAAATTTGCAGGCACTTAAGCGCTAAATTGAAAGGCCAGAATTATATGATTAAGGAAAATTAAGAACAAACCGTTGTTGACCTTTCCTATAATTTCGAAGAAAAAAATATGAAATAAAAGAGCATCGTTAATTAGAATTGAAAATGATGATATTTAGTATTTCCTTATGATCTTTCAGCTGTTCAAATATAAAATTTATCATCATGGTATCATTTGACTAAGTTTCGTATTCATATCTTTGATCACTGGTTAAATTATTGAGCTTGAACCCGAAATATGAAATGAATGGGAAGAATTTTAGTGCTTTTCATGACTTTTAGATAAAATTTCAATGATAGGAAAAGAACACGAGTGAACAATGTCCAATAACTTACATTTTCCGGAGAATCATTTTGTAAAAAACGGCGGATTCGAAAAGTCGGCTTGATAATAGTTGAAAGCAGAACATTGGTATTATACCAGAAAGCTGGTGAAATCTATTAAATTGAAAAATAACCATTTTACTATCGATCAGAATTTTTCTAAGTATGGAATTGATCAAAAATCTCAAATTATCAGAGATGGGTCCCCTATGAAATTTCCCGTTTCCAGGATATATCTGGGGCGGAGGGTACAAGGAGTGCGTTAAACAGATTCCAGCGTTGTACTCGAACCCTTTGACCTTTAAATGTTTGTTTGAAGGTTGACCTCTGATGGTTCTAACTAGTTTCAAACGATAAAACTTACTTAAACTCCAAGATTTTGAAGCGGGAAGGATGTATAAGAAGAACCCACGTAGGGTTTAAGCAATCACGGATAAAATTATTAAATATAATGTGAATATTGAGGGTACTTACCCCTTTCATTACTAGAGATTCAGTTTAAGGCAGGATTTCTCAACAAAACTTCTAAAGAAAGTACTGGCACGTGGTCTCCGACCATTCCTGCATCCTTCCCAGGGATCTAGGACGCAAAGGAGATCTGATTGATCCCGAAGTTCTTCATAATTCAGTTTATTCCAATCAAAACATTGACTTTAAGTTCAGTTTAAATACCTCTTCCGCCACTTAAAGTACCAGGATCAGAATATAATGAAAACTAATAGATAGACGAAGTTTTATGCAATTACATAGGTCTGAAAAAGTTAAAAAGATTTTATTGACCTTGAAAAAAATCAAGAGAACTTGAAATTCCCAGAAATAATTACGCTTCAAACGGAGAATAGTTCAACGCTGAACGGCTGATCCGCCATGTTTGAGAAAGAGGATGAAAGGAGGTGGGTTAGGCGGTGGGATGAGACGACGCGCTCTTTAACTTTTAAACCCCGCCGAGTTCTGGCTTTCTCAAGTTTCAAAGTTCTTATTATATTAAGTACTTAATTTAATTAGGAATTTGTTAAAAATTCAAATTTAATAGAAATGCAGCACTCCGGCCTTATAACAAAGTGATTTGACATATTATAATACATAAAGTTTTCGATCTTCAAAGATTTTAGGCACCCGGGTCTTGAATATAGGCAAGTCTCAGTTTTAAATTATATATTCCAATTTAATATTCAACATTTCATATTTCCGAACAATGCTGGCATTGCCATTTTAGTATTTGGCTTATTTAGAAAAAAACTAAGAGATTCATTTGTACTTAACGAATTCCTCCATTCGCTTCATTCTGCTTTAAAATAGCAGTTAACGTATTTCCGGTTTGAAATTACCCGCCAAATTCGAATTTTAAGCTTTCATTTATGCTTCCATTGTCTTTGGAACATGAACTTCATCATACAAACACTTAAAATTATATAAATTTCACGGGATACAAATTGAAATCTCCAAAGTCAAAAAAGAATATATATTCTGCAACATATTTATACAAAAATTTGCTCCAAGGTTAATCGTGCTCGCTGAATAATCAGCACGTGTTGCTGACATGACTGTAGAGCTGGTGATTGCTTTTCCGGGTGTGGGTGGAGTCGAGGAGCAGCTGACCACGCCCACTATCACAGCTTATTGCATACAGCAGAGACTACAGTTATCAGCAATCTTGTATTTGTATTAACTACTAGGAGGTTAGAATCTCCTGAATTGCTTTCTTCTGAGGCTCCGACAGACCAGAAACACAAGCTTCGAAAACAGTTGGATTGCCCTGAACATAAATTCATATTAATAACGATACTTGAGAAATTATGATGTAATGGTTTAGAAATGATTCAACAGACTGGTTGCCTAATACTCTGCTCTACTATAAATCAACCCGTCAGCTAAGCGAGTTATGAGCAGATTTGAAATAAAAAAGTTTTAATCCCTTAGTGAGTAGCCAGCATTTACCCAACAAAGAATTAATCATTTTGTCTTTTCCTCAGTTTTAAATTACCTTTGAGATTTTAAAGGTTTACAATTTCAAATCCTATGACCTCATAACCCCCCCCCCCCCTGACCAGATAATGTTAATGTATTACCGAAACTTCTTTAACTATGTTGATTATTCTAAGCTTTTCCTCTGCTTCAGGACGAAGAACTTCACAAGCTATCGCCTCTGCTATGATGGCAACAACCCGGGGAAGATTTGAATTGTTAGGTCCAAGGATGTGTGTATTATTGGCCTGTACAAGATCAGCTAGAAACCCGTAAACATAAGGAGCCTCATCAGTGTCCTCAGTCACTGGAAGCCAAGAAAACCTAAATGAAAAGTTTATTGTTGAAAGATATCAAACAAATTAACATTATTTAAAATTTTGTTCATTTATTAATCACAACCAGGAATAATGATTGTAAACAAGTATTGACACTAACTATGTTGACCTCATTCATGTATATTGACCTCATCAATGTGTTTTGAACTCAACCATGTATATACGTAAACCTCAAACATCTGTTGACCTCAACCATAAATGTTGACCTCAACCATGAATGTTGACCTCAACCATGTTCATAGACCACAATCATGTTTATAGACCACAACCATGTATATAGACCACAACCATGTATGTTGACCTCAACCATGTATGTTGACCTCAACCATGTATGTTGACCTCAACCATGCATGTTGACCTCAACCATGTATGTTGACCTCAATCATGTTTGTTGACCTCAACCATGTATATTGACCTCAATCATGTTTGTTGACCTCAACCATGTTTGTTGGCCTTAACATTGTCTTTAGACCTCAACCATAACCTGAACCATGCTTGTTGACCTCAACCATGTATGTTGACCTCAACCATATATGTTGACCTCAACCATATATGTTGACCTCAACCATATATGTTGACCTCAACAATTGTATTGACCTCAACCATGTATGTTGGCCTCAACCATGAATTTTGACCTCAATCAGGAATGTTGATCAAAACCATGTATGTTGACCTCAACCATGTATGTTAACCTCAACCATCTATGTTGACCTCAACCATATATGTTGACCTCAACCATATATGTTGACCTCAACAATTGTATTGACCTCAACCATGTATGTTGGCCTCAACCATGAATTTTGACCTCAATCAGGAATGTTGAACAAAACCATGAATGTTGAACTCAACCATGATGTTGAACTCAACCATGAATATTGACATCAACCATGAACGTAGGATGACCATGTTTATAGACCTCGACCATGTACGTTGGCCTTAACCTGGTCTTTAGACCTCAACAACGTATCTTGACCTAAACCATGACTCTTGACCTAAACCACGACTCTTGACCTCAACCACGTTTCTTGACCTAAACCATGACTCTTGACCTCAACCATGTTTCTTGACCTAAACCATGTTTCTTGACCTCAACCATGTTTCTTGACCTCAACCATGACTCTTGACCTCAACCATGTTTCTTGACCTAAACCATGTTTCTTGACCTCAACCATGTTTTTTGACCTCAACCATGTTTCTTGGCCTATACCATGTTTCTTGACCTCAACCATGCTTCTTGACCTCAACCATGTTTCTTGACCTAAACCATGACTCTTGACCTCAACAATTTGTCTTGACCCTTAACATTGCATGTTCATTGTTCACCTCCAATTTGAGTGTGTTCTTAATTAAAGCAAATATAATAATTCTACTGCGTCTAACTCACCAAACTGGAAGAATTGAATCCAGGTTACAGGCAGATCCATTGAACTTTAAAATCTTTGTAACAGCTGAGATTGCATTTTCTGTAGGGTTTATGTTCTCGGGTTGTCTGCTCTCACCATGCTGAATGATGTCCACGAGAAGAGGTACAGCTTGACTGGCGATCTAGAAGAAACAAATCAATTTAGTTCCAAGATAGAACAAAGTCAACAAAAAGAAATAAGAGGGCAACAAAAATATCTTTCTTTAATTACAAAAGTTTCACATTTTTTCTTAATTTCAAAATCAAATAAAACGCTACGCTGATTACTGGGTGCTATAAATGTGGTTACCCAAGGCCAAAAGATATTATAAAAAATAAGTCGTCTTTAAACTCTCAATGTATGTGGGTAACTTCTGTTTATTGAATATGTTTGATTATTCTTGGTTAGAACTGCGTATTGCGTATACCTGGGCGTATCCAGGTCCACCACATTGTCCCAGGACTCCACAACCGTATGCAGCAGCTTGTCTAACCTCTGGTTGAGTACTGGATACACAGCTGAGTAGGCGGGCCAGGAACACCTCCTGGTACTTCTGGCTGGTGCCACCTACACAAAAAAAAAATATAACAAATATGGAATTTACCGATTGGGATTGAAGTCCTCGATGTTTTTTTTACTAAGACTTTGTCCAATGCCACAACTTTGTTCTAAAAGGTTCCAAGACAAAACTAAATTTGAGCGATGTAATTACAAATTCAATAACAATACGATCAACAAAAAAATTGAAGGATTGGAAATCTTTTTATTAACGAGGTATTTTTAGGCCGCTAGATAATAGTGAACTGAAACTTCACCTGTATATTCTATAAGATCATCAAATATACAAAGTCCCCACTGTAGATCAGACCAGGGTCGTGTAGGTTCAAGAAGCCGACTGAACAGAGGGAGAAGACGTTCAAAGGCCGGGAGGAATCCCTCTCCGTGTGTAACAAACATAGCATGAATCACGTCTCCAACCTTGCTTAGGATATATACATCCTCGTCATCCTCGTCCTCTAGTTGTTCCTCTACTCCCTCGTCATAGTCCTCCTCGCCTCCTGCCCGTTTACCAGCTCTCTCCTCCTCGCGACGGAAATGCTCTGTCATAGTTTTGTCGAGAAGAACAACAGTTTCCTGGATAAATATTCTTGATACAATCTCATCTAACAAACCGTCCAGAGGATAATTTTTATTAGCATTCATCATCTTGTTTGACAAGTGATTAGCTCTAATATGGATATAGCTATATTTGTCAAATAGACAGGGATGTTTTTTTAGAATAAAAATTTCCCCCAGAAGTTCGCTAGATTGGGGGGAAAAAATTATTTTTAGAGAGGAATAAATGGATTTGGGGAGAAAGTATCAAAATAGAATGAAAAAAACTTGGCTTTTGATGTTCAATTTTTCCATTTTTCCCCAGTTTATCAAAAATCTTTAAGTTGAATTACTTTTGTTTAAACTGATGGGATTGTAGACGTAACTTCAAGGGACCATTCATTGTAAAGTTTACATGCCTGATACACAACGGTACCTTCTCAGCCTTTATCCGGACAGCAATCAAGAAGCTTTTGTCGTTTTACACTCTACAATCTTATTGCTATCTGCCAATTTCCTCCTTCTTAGAGTAACCCAAGTAACTCCTATTGTGCAACCACAATAGAAAATAATGCGTTTTAAGATGGAAAATAAAAGATATTTTGTACTTCTGATAGACTAAGATAAAAAGAAAATACGTCGAAAATCCCTTTAATATTTCATTGTTTAATCTGTAGATAACTGTGTTTGTATGGTGTGAGAAGCTAACCTCTAATCCTGTGACTCCTAGACAATCCTTGCCAAGTAGTTCAATACATCTAGCCAGGCTCGCCAGCAGCTCAGCCAACACATCATTCTCAGGTTCAGCTTCTGTAGCCTAGAATAGGATTATGTAGAAGACAGTGGGGCGATTTGGTTCAGTAATGGGGGATGATTTCTAGTTAAGCATTTCTCTGCCCGAGAAAAACGGCCTACAATACAATGTAATTAAAAAGGTGGCTTTTCTAGCAAAAACGCTTAAACTTTAAATTAAGATAAGGGGGGAAGTAACTTTTTGAAGTACCCTTAGAAAGCATCAAAACCTGTCCGGGGGTGTATATTTTTCAATTGCGTAAGTGGGATAAAAATTATTTGAAAATTAAATATGGGGGGGGGAATGAGTGTCAGACCTAATATACACCCCTGAAGCTGCGGAGTTAATAACAATCATAAAAAAAACATACCTTGAGAAGTTCTGGAAGCATGAAGCCCCACATCTCCTGGAGATAGGCAGGACCCTTGATCTTAGCACATTCAAGAAGGAAGGGAAGAGATTCTGCTGCTGCAGTTCTAACCCCGTCATGGAAATAGAACTTCAGCATGGGAACCATCAGCTTTACAACCTGCTCTGTATAGTCGGAGAAGTGTTCCTTCAACTCTCTAAACATAAGTTTTGTAGTTTCTGTTTTATTACGCCAGGACAAACTCAAAAAAAAGAATAAAATTGTTGCGAAGATACAAAGATTGTAGAAGCCCAGGCAAAAGGTTTCTTAATAAACTTGAATAAACTTGAATGGAAATGAAACCTTTACCCACGTCAAATTAAAGTAAATCTAGTCTAGTTTATGGTGTTGAAAGAGACCAACTCACATATATCAGACCTGTTTATTGGAAGAAAGATTACCTGGCGTAACAGACCAACATCTGGCAGGCTGTAGCTTTGTCCTCTAATCCTGCAGTTTTAATCCCAAAGTTCTGCTGCTCCCCCAGCTGGACAAACTGCCAGTCCTCGGTCTCCTCCTCCACGCCGTTCAACTCATCGTTGTCCAGCATAGCAACCTCCGGCTTCAAGCTCGCCGTCTTCATCACCGGTCCCATGACCAGGGGTAGATAGGGAGCAAACCTGGCTCCGAGGATTTTACATATTCTAGCCCAGGCTGAGATCATGTAGGACATCTGGGGATCATCCTCGGCTAGTTCCTCGCCCTTCACCTGGCTGGAGAGTAACAGTTCCATCACCTGGGAATAAAACAAGTTCAATTAAAGGAAAACTATTTTAAAATGACGAATTAAATGTTAAAAACAATCAAAACAATTTATTTTCTCGCGTAAAATACTTTTGAAATTAAAGAGATCTTATATCATCAATAATATTATTCATGGTGTTAATAATGTTAATAAATGTACTTGGTTTTCAATGTTAGCAGATACATCCAATAGGATTAAAAGAATGTCAGAAAATCCTATTTCACTTAGTGCCAAATTTTGTAGAACCGATATTCGTAAACATTTTTTTAGCCAAAGAGTTGTTTCTCCATGGAATGATTTACCCTGTGATATAAAAACTGCACCAACGTTAAATACTTTTAAATCCAGATATGATAAATATGTAAAAAATTTCTAATCTAGTTTATTTTGTTGGGACAAAAAGAGCCGAAAAAAGATTACTTTAAAAGAAAACAGAAAGGCCAAATGAGAAAAAAAATAATCTAAGAAAATTTTTTTAAAAAAGAAGAAAAATGTCAAGGAAGAGAAAAAAATAAAAACTCTACCAAAAGAAAAAAGTCCCTTATTTTTAATCTTGATTCACTGGATATTCGTAATTATTGAATATAATATACTCTGTATATTAATGTGATATATGCAACCATATGAATATCATAACAATCGGAAATTTTCTTATATACTCCACCAGGAGTCCTGAAAATAATCATAACATAACCATAGAACAACAGGATAGGAGAACAGGAGCATGGTGTAATTA